>NC_057812.1:255288569-255495758 GCF_018294505.1 Triticum aestivum | reverse complement strand
GGCGGCGGACGTGTCCGGCCCGGACGGACGTGTCCGGCCCGGACGGACGTGTCCGGCCGGCGCGGAGACGATTTTTTAGGGTTCCGGGGAGAGGGGATCCGGGATATTTCGAGGGGGGCCTATTTATAGGCATAGAGGGAGCTAGGAGAGTCCAAATAAGGTGCGGTTTTCGGCCACGCGATCATGATCGAACGCTCTAGGACATGGAGCAGAGTTTGGTGGGTTTTGGGCCAAATTGGAGGGGTGTTGGGCTGCAACACACACGAGGCCTTTTCGGTCCCTCGGTTAACCATTGGAGTATCAAACGAAGTCCAAATGATACGAAACTTGACAGGCGGTCTACCGGTAGAAAACCAAGGCTGCTTGGCAAGTCTCGGTCCAATCCGGAAATGTTTAATCCCCACACACGAAAGAAAGCTAGAAATAACCACCGGAGGAGAACGAAGCGCCGGAATGCAAAACGGATAACGGGGAAAATGCTCGAATGCATGAGACGAACACGTATGCAAATGCAATGCACATGATGACATGATATCAGATGCATGACAACCACAACAACTCACGGATACAAAACCCGAACCCGAGAAAATAAATATAACTTAACGCCGGAAACGGCAAGATTTGGAGTACAAATTGGGAAAGTTACATCCGGGGTGTTACACATAACTTCAAAATTTTAAGCACATAGAGAGGAAACTTGATATTATTGCAATTCCTACAAGCATATGTTCCTCCCTCATAATAATTTTCAGTAGAATCATGAATGAATTCAACAATATAACCAGCACCTAAAGCATTCTTTTCATGATCTACAAGCATAGAAAATTTATTACTCTCCACATAGGCAAAATTCTTCTCATTCGGAATAGTGGGAGTATCATAGGAAAGTCGAATACTATAAATTGTTTCCATATTAAAAGAGTAATGTTCAGAGAAGGGTTAATCATAATCATGACAAGTTTTATAAATATAATCATCACTACTTTTTATAGCGTAAGTTTCATCACAATAATCATCATAAGTAGCAACTTTGTTCTCATCATAATCACTTTGCATATCAAAACATGGAAGGCTAAAAATATCATCATTATTAAACATAGAATCCCCAAGCTTGGGACAAACATTAATTGCAGCAAATATATTCTCAAATATGTCATCCTCATCAAATATAGCTTCCCCAAGCTTGGGCCTTTTCGTATCATAAGCATAATCACTCTCATCATTAATAGCATGGATAGCACCAATAGTATAGCAATTATTATATTCTTCCAAGCATGTGCCAAAAAGATTTTCAAGATCATAAGAAGTATCATTATATTCCCAATCATAATCATCACAACCAGCAATAGGCATAACGAGATCATCATCAAGTGTATCATCTTCATTTTCATGAAGCACAGCAATAATAAGAGCAACTTTATTTGGGAGAGATACCTTTTTACCTCTCTTCCTTTTTCTTTTCTTCTTCTTTACCACATCGTGTGTGGGTTCAATCCTATTTTTGGAGATCCTTATTAATGAGATTGGTTGAATAGGAGGCTCCTCCTCGTTGCCTGATTCATCATAAGAGATAATAGGAGGATATTGGGAAGTCTCTTCCCTTTCATTAGTATTCTCTTCATCTTCTATTTGTTTCCTTTTCTTTATGTAGTTGGCAATATAAGGGTTTTCAATGCAATTCACCGCACAATACATATAAATATTCTCTAGATCAAAATCAATAACTCTATCAAGATTAAACTTTGGAATACCCTCAGTTATACGTTTCATTTCTTCATAACCCAAAAGAAGGCTAAGCTCTTTATGATGCTCAAGGGTAATCAAATTATCACAATGTTTGGACACGACTTGATCATGAAACAAATAGCATTGGAGCTTTAAATGACCATGTTCATTGCAAAGTTCACAAGGGGCACGAAAAATATTGAATCTTTCAGCACATTCATCTAGACTTTCTTGCAACAATTTAGTTTCTAAGTACTTATGCCTCTTGCAATATCTATCTTCCCTATTTGGTGTGTACTTGCAAACCCAATCTACTCCACAAAAATTGACATGTTTATAGGAGGTATTTTCATCATAACTAGTGCAATCATCATTAGCAACATGGATATTCAAAGAATTCGTACTAACAACATTGCAATCATGCTCATCATTCAAAGATTTAGTGCCAAACATTTTGTAGATTTCTTCTTCTAGCACTTGAGAAAAATTCCTTTCCATCATACTCACGAAAGATATTAAAAAGATGAATCATATGAGAAAAACTCAATTCCATTTTTTTTGTAGATTTCTTTTATAAACTAGACTAGTGCTAAAACAAGAAACAAAAAAGATTCGATTGCGAGATCTAAAGATATACCTTCACTTACCTAGCCTCCCCGGCAACGGCGCCAGAAAAGAGCTTGATGTCTACTACACAACCTTCTTCTTGTAGATGTTGTTGGGCCTCCAAGCGCAGAGGTTTGTAGGACAGTAGCAAATTTCCCTCAAGTGGATGACCTAAGGTTTATCAATCCGTAGGAGGCGTAGGATGAATATGGTCTCTCTCAAGCAACCCTGCAACCAAATAACAAAGAGTCTCTTGTGTCCCCAACACACCTAATACAATGGTAAATTGTATAGGTGCACTAGTTCGGCGAAGAGATGGTGATACAAGTGCAATATGGATGGTAGATAAAGGTATTTGTAATCTGAAAATATAAAAACAGCAAGGTAACTAATGATAAAAGTGAGCGTAAACGGTATTGCAATGATAGGAAATAAGGCCTAGGCTTCATACTTTTGCTAGTGTAAGTTCCCTCAACAATACTAACATAATTGGATCACATAACTATCCCTCAACATGCAACAAAGAGTCACTCCAAAGTCACTAATAGCGGAGAACGAACGAAGAGATTATTGGTAGGGTACGAAACCACCTCAAAGTTATTCTTTCCAATCAATCCGTTGGGCTATTCCTATAAGTGTCACAAACAGCCCTAGAGTTCGTACTAGAATAACACCTTAAGATACAAATCAACCAAAACCCTAATGTCACCTAGATACTCCAATGTCACCTCAAGTATCCGTGGGTATGATTATACGATATGCATCACACAATCTCAATTCATCTACTCAACCAACACAAAGAACCTCAAAGAGTGCCCCAAAGTTTCTACCGGAGAATCACGACGAAAACGTGTGCCAACCCCTATGCATAGGTTCCCAATGTTACGAAACCTGCAAGTTGGTCACCAAAACGTACATCAAGTGGCACGTGGTATCCCATTGTCACCACAGATATCCACGGCAAGACATACATCAAGTGTTCTCAAGTCTTTAAAGACTCAATCCGATAAAATTACTTCAAAGGGGAAACTCGATTCATTACAAGAGAGAAGAGGGGGGAAGAAACATCATAGGATCCAAATATAATAGCAAAGCTCGCGATACATCAAGATCGTATCATCTCAGGAACACGAGAGAGAGAGAGAGAGAGATCGAACACATAGCTATTGGTACATACCCTCAGCCCCGAGGGAGAACTACTCCCTCCTCGTCATGGAGAGCACCGGGATGATGAAGATGGCCACCGGAGAAGGATTGCCCCCTCCGACAGGGTGCCAGAATGGGTCTAGATTGAGTTTCGGTGGCTACGGAGGCTTCTGGCGGCGGAACTCCCGATCTATGTTGCTCCCGGATGTTTTTAGGGTATATGGAGATATATAGGCGGAAGAAGTACATCAGTGGAGCTCCGAGGGGCCCACGAGGTAGGGGCGCGCCCAGGGGGGGTGCCCTCCACCCTCGTGACCTCCCCAGAAACTTCTTGGAGTAGGGTCCAAGTCTCCTAGATCACGTTCGGTGAGAAGATCACGTTCCCGAAGGTTTCATTCCGTTTGGACTCCGTTTGATATTCTGTTTCCTCGAAATACTGAAATAGGCAAAAAACAGCAATTCTGGGCTGGGCCTCCGGTTAATAGGTTAGTCCCAAAAATAATATAAAAGTGGAAAATAAAGCCCAATATAGTCCAAAACAGTAGATAAAGTAGCATGGAGCAATCAAAAATTATAGATACGTTGGAGACGTATCAGGGTGATCCCGTGTTTGAGCTTAAACCGTTACCCGATACTCTTAAATATGCTTATCTTGATGAGAAAAAGATATATCCTGTTATTATTAGTGCTAACCTTTCAGAGCATGAAGAAGAGAGATTACTGAAAACTCTGAAGAAGCACCGTGCTTCTATTGGATATACTCTTGATGATCTTAAGGGCATTAGTCCCACTCTGTGTCAACACAAAATAAATTTGGAGGAAGATGCCAAACCAGCTCATGATCATCAACGACGGCTGAATCCTAAGATGAAGGAAGTGGTAAGAAAGGAAATACTAAAGCTTCTTGATGCAGGTATAATTTATCCCGTTGCTGATAGTTAGTGGGTAAGTCATGTCCATTGTGTCCCTAAGAAGGGAGGTATTACTATTGTTCCTAATGATAAAGATGAGTTAACCCCGCAAAGAATTATTACAGGTTATAGGATGGTAATTGATTTCCGCAAATTAAATAAAGCTACTAAAAAAGATCATTACCCCTTACCTTTTAACGATCAAATGCTAGAAAGATTATCCAAACATACACATTTTTGCTTTCTAGATGGTTATTCTGGTTTCTCTCAAATACCTGTGTCAGCCAATGATCAATCAAATACTACTTTTACTTGCCCTTTTGGTACTTTTTATTATAGACGTATGCCTTTTGGTTTATGTAATGCACTTGCTACCTTTCAAAGATGCATGATGGCTATATTCTCTGACTTTTGTGAAAAGATTTGTGAGGTTTTCATGGATGATTTTTCCGTCTATGGATCCTCTTTGATGATTTCTTAAGCAACCTTGACCGAGTTTTGCAGAGATGTGTAGAAACTAATCTTGTCTTGAATTGGGAAAAGTGCCACTTTATGGTTAATGAAGGTATTGTCTTGGGGCATAAAGTTTCTGAAAGAGGTATTGAGGTTGATAAAGCCAAGGTTGATGCTATTGAAAAGATGCCATGTCCCAAGGACATCAAAGGTATAAGAAGTTTCCTTGGTCATGCCGGTTTTTATAGGAGGTTCATTAAGGACTTCTCAAAAATTTCTCAGCCTCTGACTAATTTATTACAAAAAGATATACCATTTGTTTTTGATGATGATTGTGTAGAAGCATTTGAAATACTTAAGAAAGCATTGATCTCTGCACCGATTGTTCAGCCACCTAATTGGAATTTACCTTTTGAAATTATGTGTGATGCTAGTGATTATGCTGTAGGTGCTGTTGTAGGGCAAATAGTTGATAAGAAATTAAATGTTATTCAATATGCTAGTAAAACTCTAGACAATGCTCAGGGAAATTATGCTACTACCGAAAAGAAATTCTTAGTAGTTGTATTTTCTTGTGATAAGTTCAGACCTTATATTGTTGATTCTAAAGTAAGTATTCACACTAATCTTGCTGCTATTAAATATCTTATAGAAAAGAAAGATGCTAAACCTAGACTTATTAGATGGGTTCTCTTGCTAAAGAATTTGATTTGCATATTGTTGATAGAAAAGGAGTTGAGAACCCCGTTGCAGACAACTTGTCTAGGTTAGAAAATGTTCTTGATGACCCACTACCTATTGATGATAGCTTTCCCGATGAACAATTAAATGTCATAAATGCTTCTCGTACTACTCCATGATATGCTGATTATGCTAATTATATTGTTGCTAAATTTATACCACCTAGTTTCACATACCAGCAAAAGAAAAAGTTTTTCTATGATTTGAGACATTACTTTTGGGATGACCCACATCTTTATAAAGAAGGAGAAGATGGTGTTATTGGACGTTGTGTACCTGAGCATGAACAGGAACAGATCCTACGCAAGTGTCACTCCGAGGCTTATGGAGGACACCACGCTGGAGATAGAACTGCACATAAGGTATTGCAATCCGGTTTTTATTGGTCTAGTCTCTTCAAGTATGCCCGTAAGTTTGTATTATCTTGTGATGAATGTCAAAGAATTGGTAATATTAGTAGACGTCAAGAAATGCCTATGAACTATTCACTTGTTATTGAACCATTTGATGTTTGGGGCTTTGATTATATGGGACCTTTTCCTGCCTCTAATGGTTATACACATATTTTAGTTGCTGTTGATTACGTTACTAAGTGGGTAGAAGCTATTCCAACTAGTAGTGCTGATCATAACACCTGTATTAAGATGCTTAAAGAAGTTATTTTTCCAAGGTTTGGAGTCCCTAGATATTTAATGACTGATGGTGGTTCACATTTTATTCATGGTGCTTTCCGTAAAATGCTTGCTAAATATGATGTTAATCATAGAATTGCATCTCCTTATCACCCACAGTCTAGTGGTCAAGTAGAATTGAGTAATAGAGAGCTCTAATTAATTTTGTAAAAGACTGTTAATAGATCTAGAAAGAATTGGTCCAAGAAACTTGATGATGCATTATGGGCCTATAGAACTACATATAAAAATCCTATGGGTGTGTCTCCGTATAAAATGGTTTATGGAAAAGCATGTCACTTACCTCTCGAACTAGAACATAAGGCTTATTGGGCTATTAAAGAGCTCAATTATGATTTCAAACTTGCCGGTGAGAAGAGGTTATTTGACATTAGCTCACTTGATGAATGGTGAACCCAAGCCTATGAGAATGCCAAATTATTTAAAGAAAAAGTTAAAAGATGGCATGACAAAAGGATACAAAAGCGTGAGTTTAATGTAGGTGACTATGTATTGTTATACAACTCTCGTTTAAGATTTTTTGCAGGAAAACTTCTCTCTAAGTGGGAAGATCCTTACGTTATCGAGGAGGTCTATCGTTCCGGTGCCATAAAAATCAACAACTTTGAAGGCACAAATCCAAAGGTGGTGAATGGTCAAAGAATTAAACATTATATCTCAGGTAATCCTATAAATGTTGAAACCAATGTTATTGAAACCGTAACCCCAGAGGAATACATAAGGGACACTTTCCAGAATGTTTCAGACTCCGAAAAGGAATAGGTATGTGGTACGGTAAGTAAACCGACTCCAAAACAGTTCTAATGGCAATTTTCTTCCGTTTGGAATATTTAGAAAAATAGAAAAATAAGAAGCAGTCCGGGAAGGCCACGAGGGCTCCACGAGGGTGGAGGGCGCGCCCCCTACCTCGTGGGCACCTCGTGTACTCTCCGGACTCCATTTTCTTACATGACACGTATTTTGGTTGGTAAAAATTTATTATATAACCTCCCGAAGGTTTTGACCACCGTATCACGCAAAAATCTCCTGTCTTTGTTTCAAGCTGTTTTTCTGACAGATCCAGGTCATCATGTCATCTTCAAGTGCCCCCAAGGACCAGTTCTTCGAGAAGGTCATCAACCCCTACCCCGTGGAAGTGCTGCAACACTCTCAAACCATTGAGATGCGTGAGGGGTTGTTGCACATCCGCGATGTTGAGGGACCAAGGAAGACCGGAAGCACGGAGGCAAGGCTCGAGGCATTGGAGCAAGAAGTTTTCAAGTGTCAGGAGATGGTGGAGCGTGGACTCGATTCCAATCACATTATGCTCAAGGAGTTCACCAACAACCACAAGCCGGACGTCAAGGACATTGGGGAGGCCATCTTCAAGCTTCATGAGAAAATCAAGCACCTCCAAGCCCAGATCTATGACCTGCAAAATCAAAATTGTGAGTATGAATATAGATTCAAGAGGATGAGTTTGGCTGTAGATTTGAGGTTTCAGGAGACTCGATCATCTTTCTATGATGGTGAGCCTATGCCTTGGAAGAAGGACGACAAGCCTACGCCATCAACAAAACCATCAACTTCTTCACCAACAAAGGAGACATAATCACATGGGTATGGGCACTCCCCTTGGCAACTGCCAAGCTTGGGGGAGTGCCCCGATATCGTATCACCATCACTTCTATCTTTATTGTTTTTCTTAGTTCGATCATTTTGATAATATCTTGATCTAGTAGAATAAAAGCTTTTTAGTATGATCTATTTGTGAGTTTTGCTTTATGATCCTTCTATGTAATCGAGTCTGTGAGCTATATATAATAAAGATTAGTGTTGAGTCAAGGGCTTGATTATTTTGCCATGATCTTGAGTGAATAAAAGAAAAGAGAAAAAAGGGGGAAACAAAGAGATCATATGGATCTTATGGAGAGTAATGAGCTCACATATAAAGAGTATGATGAATAAAAGTTGTTGAGAGTTGACAAACATAGTTTTGGTCATCGTTGCAATTAATAGGAAGTAATAAAGAAAGAGAGGTCTTCACATATAAATATACTATCTTAGACATCTTTTATGATTGTGAGCACTCATTAAAATATGACATGCTAAAGAGTTGACATTGGACAAGGAAGACAACATAATGGGTTATGTTTTCTTACATCTAAGATAAATTATATTGTCATGGATCATCCAACATGATTGAGCTTGCCTTTCTCATTCATGCTAGCCAAATTCTTTGTACCAAGTAGAGATACTACTTGTGCTTCAAAACACCCTTAAACCAGTTTCGCCATGAGAGTCCACCATACCTACCTATGGATTGAGTAAGATCCTCCAAGTAAGTTGTCATCGGTGCAAGCAATAAAAATTGCTCTCTAAATATGTATGACTTATTAGTGTGGGAGAAAATAAGCTTTATACGATCGTGTGACATGGAAGAAATAAAAGCGACAGACTGCATAATAAAGGTCCATATCACAAGTGGCAATATAAAGTGACGTTCTTTCGCAATAAGATTTTGTGCATTCAACCATAAAAGTGCATGACAACCTCTGCTTCCCTCTGCGAAGGGTATATTACTTTTATCTCCTACCTTACATAAGAGTCATGGTGATCTTCACCCTTCCTTTTTACATTTTATCTTTTGGCAAGCAAAACATGTTGGAAAGATCCTGGTATATATGGCTAATTGGATGTGAGTTTTAATGAACTATTATTGTTGACATTACCCTTGAGGTAGAACGTTGGGGGGCAAAACTATAAGCCCCTATCTTTCTCTGTGTCCGATTAAAACTCCATACCCATAAGTATTGCGTGAGTGTTAGCAATTGTGAAAGACTATATGATAGTTGAGTATGTGGACTTGCTGAAAAGCTCTTATATTGACTCTTTCCTATGTTATGATAAATTGCAATTGCTCCAATGACTGAGATTATAGTTTGTTAGTTTTCAATGAAGTTTATGATTCATACTTGAAATTGTGATTGAATTATTACCCTAGCATAAGAGATCATATGACAAGAATTATATAAGTTGCTGTTCTAAGAATGATCATGATGCCCTCATGTCTATATTTTATTTTTATCGACACCTCTATCTCTAAACATGTGGACATATTTTTCGATTTCGGCTTTCGCTTGAGGACAAGCGAGGTCTAAGCTTGGGGGAGTTGATACATCCATTTTGCATCATGCTTTTATATCGATATTTATTGCATTATTGGCTGTTATTACACATTATGTCACAATACTTATGCCTATTCTCTCTTATTTTACAAGGTTTACATAAAGAGGGAGAATGCTGGCAGCTGGGATTCTGGGCTGGAAAAGGAGCAAATATTAGAGACCTATTCTACACAGCTCCAAAAGTCCTGAAACTTCACGGAAGTCACTTTCAGAATATATAAAAAATATTGAGCGCAAGAAGTTCACCAGGGGGCCACACCCTGCCCATGAGGGTGGGGGGTGCGCCCTACCCCCCTGGGCGCGCACCCTACCTCGTGGGCCCCCTGGTGGCCCTCCGATGCCCCTCTTCTGCTATATGGAGTCTTTCGATGAGAAAAAAATCATAAGCCATCTTCCCGGACGAGACTCCGCCGCCACGAGGCGGAACCTTGGCAAAACCAATCTAGGGCTCTGGCGGAGCTGTTCTGCCGGGGACACTTCCCTCCGGGAGGGGGAAATCATCGCCATCGTCATCACCAACGCTCCTCTCATTAAGAGAGGGCAATCTCCATCAACATCTTCACCAGCACCATCTCCTCTCAAAACCCTAGTTCATCTCTTGTATCCAATTCTTGTCTCCAAGTCTGGATTCGTACCTGTGGGTTGCTAGTAGTATTAATTACTCCTTGTAGTTGATGCTAGTTGGTTTATTTGGTGGAAGATCATATGTTCAGATCCTTTATGCATATTAATACCCCTCTGATTATGAACATGAATATGCTTTGTGAGTAGTTACGTTTGTTCCTGAGGACATGGGAGAAGTCTTGCTATTAGTAGTCATGTGAATTTGGTATTCGTTCGATATTTTGATGAGATGTATGTTGTCTCTCCTCTAGTGGTGTTATGTGAACGTCGACTACATGACACTTAAGTGATGCTCACCCATATAAACATCCAAAACGGATAATATAATAGCATGGAACAATCCAAAATTATAGATACGTTGGAGACGTATCAGCGCACATTGGGGGCACACTCTTAAGTGATGCTCGATTACTCCCCTTGGGACTCCCACCAGCTGCTTGGGATCCTAGGTGAATACCTCCTTGTTCGCACGCAAGCACCTCACCAGCGCCTCTTCTTGGTCGGGATCGAGATTGGCGCCTATGGTGAAAGTGGCTCCCGAGGCCCCGTCTTCCTCGACTGGCACTTGCTTGGTTTCAGCCCGATCTTGAGTGATCATCTACTTCTTTTTTGCTGGCGCGGCCCCCTTAGCCCTCGGGGCGGCCTCATCGGCTGGACATGCCGCCGTGGCGGCTCTGAAGGCGAGCTTGAGAGCCGTTAGAGCTTCATTGGTGTCCCCTGGCACGGTGAGAACACCACTGCTCCCAGACATCTTCATGATGTTGTAGGCTGGATGGTTTGCCGCCATGAACTTAGCCAGGGCAGGGTACCCAAGGATGGCGTTGTATGGGAGGCCGATGTGGGTGATATCAAAGTCGATCAGCTCGGTCCGGTAGTTGTCGTGGGTACCAAAGGTGACCGGGAGGCGTATTTGCCCTAGGGGGCTGGTGGAGCCGATGCCGACCCCAGAGAAAGGCTTGATGGGGCGGAGCCTGCCGTATGGTACATGAAGCAAGCCGAAGGCTTCCAAACAGAGCACGTTGAGGCTGGCTCCGCCATTGATGAGGGTCTTGGTCACTGCCACGTTGCAGATGGTGGGTGTGCACAGCATCGGGAGCGCGCCCGAGCCTGCAGTGATAGCTGGGTGGTCCTCCAAGCTGAAGGTGAGGTCGGCCTGGGGAGCCGCCCATCCCGGGGAGCCCCCGGCTGCATGCGGGCAGCGCCCACCTAGCGGAAGAACTGCCTGACGTGGCGATCCGTGGGTGGCGCCCGCGAACCACCACGGAGGGCTGCTACGGTGAGAGGTGTGTGTGCCGCAAAGCACGCAACGAAGAGGCGGCGCAGCTCCTCCCAGGAGGCCATCGAAGATCCTGGCAGGCTGAGCAGCTAGGCGCATGGCACGCCCACCAGGGCCAGGGGGAACCAGTTGGCCATGACCTGGTCGTCGCCTCCGGCTTCGAGGACGGCCTCCTCATACGCCTGCAGGAAGGCCGCCGGATCCGTCGCGCCATCGTAGCGGGGCGGCATCTCCGGCTTGAACTTGCGCGGCCACCGCACCTGCCACAAAGTGTGGGTGAAGGCCCGAACGCCCGCGACGAATCCGCAGGTGCCCGCTGGCCTAATTGGGGGATGGCGTCGGCCATGGATCTGGACGAAGCAAGCGGAGAGGCGAAGATTCAGCGCACCCCTACCTGGCACGCCAAATGTCGGATCGTGGGTTCCGGAAAACCCTTGAGGTTCGAACACTGGGGTGCGCACGAAGATCACTCTCTTCCTCGCTCACTCTCGCAATGATCTCCAGGCCTAGCTCGCCGAACCCAAGGAACAAGTGACTCGAGAGTTTATACTGGTTTGGGCCACCGTTGTGGTGTAATACCTGATACGTCCATTTTGCATCATGCTTTTATATCTATATTTATTGCATTATTGGCTGTTATTACACATTATGTCACAATACTTATGCCTATTCTCTCTTATTTTACAAGGTTTACATAAAGAGGGAGAATGCCGGCAGCTGGGATTTTGGGCTGAAAAAGGAACAAATATTAGAGACCTATTCCGCACAGCTCCAAAAGTACTAAAACTTTGCGGAAGTCATTTTCAGAATATATAAAAAATATTGAGCGCAGGAAGTTCACCAAGGGGCACACCCAGCCCACGAGGGTGGGGGACGCACCCTACCCCCCTGGGCACGCCCCCTACCTCGTGGGCCCCCTGGTGGCCCTCCGATGCCCATCTTCTGCTATATGGAGTCTTTTGATGAGAAAAAAAATCATAAGCCATCTTCCCGGACGAGACTCTGCCGCCATGAGGCAGAACCTTGGCGGAACCAATCTAGGGCTGTGGCGGAGCTGTTCTGCCGGTGAAACTTCCCTCCGGGAGGGGGAAATCATCGCCATCGTCATCACCAACGCTCATCTCATCGGGAGAGGGCAATCTCCATCAACATCTTCACCAGCACCATCTCCTCTCAAAACCCTAGTTCATCTCTTGTATCCAATTCTTGTCTCCAAGTCCGGATTGGTACCTGTGGGTTGCTAGTAGTGTTAATTACTCCTTGTAGTTGATGCTAGTTGGTTTATTTGGTGGAAGATCATATGTTCAGATCCTTTATGCATATTAATACCCCTCTGATTATGAACATGAGTATGCTTTGTGAGTAGTTACGTTTGTTCCTGAGGACATGGGAGAAGTCTAGCTATTAGTAGTCATGTGAATTTGGTATTCGTTCGATATTTTGATGAGATGTATATTGTCTCTCCTCTAGTGGTGTTATGTGAACGTCGACTACATGAAATTTCACCATTATTTAGGCCTAGAGGAAGGCATTGGGAAGTAATAAGTAGATGATGGGTTGCTAGAGTGACAGAAGCTTAAACCCTAGTTTATGCGTTGCTTCGTAAGGGGCTGATTTGGATCCATATGTTTCATGCTATGGTTAGGTTTACCTTAATACTTTTGTTGTAGTTGTGGATGCTTGCAATAGAGGTTAATCATAAGTGGGATGCTTGTCCAAGTAAGGACAGTACCCAAGCACCGGTTCACCCACATACCAAATTATCAAAGTACCGAACACGAATCATATGAACGTGATGAAAACTAGCTTGACGATATTCCCATGTGTCCTCGGGAGCGCTTTTATCTATATAAGAAATTGTCCAGGCCTGTCTTTGCTACAAAAAGGATTGGGCCACCTTGCTGCACTTTATTTACTTTTGTTACTTGTTGCTCGTTACCAATTATGTTATCACAAAACTACGTGTTACCTATAATTTCAGTGCTTGCGGAGAATACCTTGCTGAAAACCGTTTATCATTTCCTTCTCCTCCTCGTTGGGTTCGACACTCTTACTTATCGAAAGGACTACGATAGACCCCCTATACTTGTGGGTCATCAATACCCTACTCCAGTGTGCTGAGGATGAACTAGTACAATGGACGAACAGCCTCCTGAGGAGAGGTGTTCTTGAGCTCGATGAGCTGGTGAGGTGGCCTTGGTGGAGTGGATCCGATCCAAGATGAGCTGATCCTTGACTACGGTGATGGCTAGCCCTATTTATAGAGGCACTGGTCCTCTTCCCAAATGTTTAGGCGGGAAGAGATTCCAGAACGGCCAATTTCGAAGGGAGACAACTATTACAAGTTATCCTGAGAAAAGGTGGTCTTCGCCTGCCAAAGGCTCTGGTGGTGACGCCGCCATGGGCTCCGCGATGACATCCATCCTGCCGGTCTTGGTCTTGTTGCTCCGATATGGAAACCTTTGCCTGATGCCTCGGGACTCCTCGCCCGCGCCTGCTTCCTTAGCACCAAAGAGGAAACTGGCACCCTGCGCCCGCTGGCGCCCGCCTGGCCTTGGTCGTCATGGCTCACGTCACGCGGACCTCGCGAGGTGCACCTTGCATAGATATCTCCGCTCCTCAGGAACCTGCTTAACGAGGCTGCCCTGGAGGAGGTCTTGATGTCGTTCGCCTCACGAGGGTCTTGAGTGGTTGCTGGTGAAGATGGGCTGTACCAGGCCATTGGAGGAGCCACGCCTTGGGCCGCAGGCAGGCAAGTCTGGGTACCCCCGTTCCCAGGACACCAACATTATTTATTCTAGTACATTTGCTTGTCATTTATCTGCCTATCCTAATGCGATTGTGTAAATAAATGTTTATCAAATTATGCCGGTGATTTACCTTATAGTTTGTTGAGAAGTTTGGTAAGTACAGTTAAGTAAAATTGATTAAGAAAGTAAGGAATTAAGGCGACTGATTATCATACAGGGACGGTTGGATGAAGGTATGGTGGGGAGAAAAGTGAAACAAAAACCTTACATTCGTTTTAAGTAGTAGAGAAATTTACTATTGTCCAAAGAAAAAGGAAAATTGTTGTGGTCTATAAACTGAATTTTCCATGGACCATAAATAGACAAGTTTGACATCGTCTAGAAAATGAAATTTGCTATGGGCCATAAAGTGAATTTTCGATGGCCCAATTAATTAATTTCCATGCTCTAACTAACAAAAATGCAAGGTATACACATTAAATTTGCCATGGTTAAAAGTAAAAAACCCATTTTCTAAAATAATCAAATTGCCATCCTACCTAAAGAACTAGCATGGTTTAATTAATAAAATTGACGATATAGAAAGTTAGTGGTACGAGAAGAGAATGCAAAAGATTATAGAATTATGTTCGTTTAGCAGACAACATTATTCAACCTTTTGAGTTTGTATACAACTGACCATAGACACTGCTCCCATGGACACACACTGAACAATTTCTGAAATAATCGGCAGCAACCAACCTAGAAGACACATTAATCCAGCATATCCTCTAACCACCTGTAGCACAAATATAATACATGCACCACCAACCAAGAAATTTTCCCACATAAGTATGAGTTAATTACTGGATAACACAAAATCACACTACCGAGAAAGCTCACCAAAACACTGCATTATATAAAAAAAAACACCATCTTTCCACGTGCCAAATGAAATAACAAACAAAATTTATGAAATCCGAACAACACCAATGGCGCAGCGAATCACGTACAACCCTTCTAATAGTAGATAATGCACGGATGCATCCGGGTCCTGTATAGCACATCTTAGCTCCTTCATTTCATGCCACCTCTTCAACTTTATTGATTGATTAGCTCTTTTCTTCTCGTGCTTTATTTTTTTGGAAGTGAATCCCACAAGAAATATGCCAATGCAGTTGGAAGCTAAGGGTGCTACTCAATGCATCTGGTGCGCCTAAGTTTATGAAAAAAACAATACCTTCCTCGACAACACATGAAAGTGCATTATATCGACTAGAGGGGGGGTGAATAGGCGATTTTTATGAAATTCTTCACTGAGGAATTTGCCGGTGAGGAAATTCCTTAGCGAAGAACTACTAGCAGCGGAATAAGTACTCAAAAGTAAACATAACAGAATACAAGCATGGTCATCATGATGAAATGAAGACAGGCACAGAGTACAGGTAGCGTAAGCACAGGATTAAGACAAACAGACTGAAGAAATTGAACTGAGGAAATTGAGAAAGTCTTCAGTCAAAGTCTTCAAACACATATATGAACAAACACACAACACAGTTATGAGGAAATGAACAAGTTGAGGGAATAGAACCAATAAGCTTGGTGAAGACAATGATTTGGTAGACCAGTTCCAATTGTTGTCTCAGTTGTACGCCTGGTTGGAGCGGGTGGGTATTTAAACTCGAGGACACACAGTCCCGGACACCCAGTCCTGGGCACGCAACTCAGGACACCAAGTCCTCACCGTATTCTCCTTGAGCTAAGGTCACACAGACCTCGCCCAATCACTCGTGGTAAGTCTTCAGGTGACTTCCGAACCTTCACAAACTTGGTCACTCGGCGATCCACAATTCCTCTTGGATGCTCTAGACCATGACGCCTAACCGTCTGGAAGAAGCACAGTCTTCAAAGGTAACAAGCGTCGGATCCACGCAGGATCAATCTCTTCAGTGATGCTCAATCACTTTGGGTTTGTAGGTGTTTGAGTTTTGGGTTTTTCCTCACTTGATGATTTTCGCTCAAAGTCCTCGGAGGATGGGTTGCTCTCAAATGACAAGTGTCAGTTTCTCTCGGAGCAGCCAACCAGCTAGTGGTTGTAGGGGGCGGCTATTTATAGCCTAGGGAGCAGCCCGACATGATAAGACATAAATGCCCTTCAATGATATGACCGTTAGATGGATAGATATTTTGGGACAGCTGGCGCATAGCACAACAACGGTCGGAATTTTGAGTAGCAAAATCCTCAGGGCTATCATGTTCCTCACTGTGTAGGAAATCCGCACTGGCGAATTCCTAACTCCTCAGTCAGAACAAATTCCTCAGAGACCATAAGAACTTCGTCTCTGTCACTGAAGAAATTGACTGAAGTGTATGAGATTTCCAATGGCTTCACTCGAAGGGATTGGTAGGTGTAGGATTTTGAGTTGAGCATCACATGGAAGTTTTTCCTTAGTATTTCCTAGACCCCCTTTAACAGTACGATGTTTCCTATGACTCAAGAAAGAGAAAATGAAACTACGAAAACAAAAGTCTTCACGCTTTGTGTTCCTCGAATGAATACCAAGTCGTCAAGGTCACACCAATTTCTTCACTTTCAAAGTCTTCAGAAATCCAAAGTCTTCAGTAGAAGAACTTCATTTTTAGGGGTCGACTTTCTCTGTAAATATCAAACTCCTCACAGACTTATAGACCTGTGTACACTCACAAACTCATTAGTCCCTTAACCTATAAGTCTTCAATACACCAAAATCACTAAGGGGCACTAGATGCACTTACAATCTCCCCCTTTTTGGTGATTGATGACAATATAGGTTAAGTTTTCAATGGGGATAAACATATGAAGTGTAAATACTGATATTGAGGAATTTGATTGAAAGATATAGAAGAACTCCCCCTAAAGATGTGCATAGTGAGGGATTTGCTTTTGAAGCAATGCACACTTGAAGAGTTGAATCATGGAGATCTCCCCCTATATCTTGTAATTCATACACGCATTTGACATATAATAGTGAAGAATTTGAAATGCATGATGAAATATGGTGACTAATGTAATTCAGCATGCGTGCAATAATATTAACGAGGAATAAGCATGCAGAAAAATGTATCAAGAGTATCAGAGCACCATCGGGTTTAAGTTTACAACTCGATCCAATAAAGTCTCAGAAGAACGAGAGTTGTAACTTGAAAGAAACGCCCATATAGAAATACCCGCTTGAAGACTAACTCAAAATTCTCCCCCTTTGTCATCAAATGACCAAAAGGATCGAATATGAGGACTAACGCCCCTGAAGAATATCAAGTTGATGAAGGAGTGCCAGCGTTGTTGGGGTCGTTTGTTGTAGTAGGGCCTGCCGCAGTGTCGTCCAAGTCTTCATTTTCATCAGTGTCGCGTGATGAAGAATATGAGCTGGCCACCAGAGAAGGAACCTTGGCCTTCTTGAATTTCTTTGGTGGAGGTGCAGACTAGTCAAAATCTTCCTTGAGACCCATTTTCTTCAGATCTTCTTCACCATACAGATGTGACAGTATTGCCCAGGTGCGACCGAAGACTTCATGGAGGTAGTAATGGTTTTTC
The DNA here is from genome assembly GCF_018294505.1 of Triticum aestivum. NCBI lineage: Eukaryota > Viridiplantae > Streptophyta > Magnoliopsida > Poales > Poaceae > Triticum > Triticum aestivum. The sequence continues at coordinate 255,478,114 of NC_057812.1, read as the reverse complement.
TTCACTGCATTGTGTGTAGCAGTCATGTTGTGAAGAAATGAACCAAACTGACGCTTAACCCATTTGTGATTTCGATCCACCTTCTGGTGAAGACTAAGCAGAAGTTCACGGTCAGTCATCACACGTGGAGCAGTGGCTTGAGGAGTGGACTTGGATGCATTGGCAGAGTCATGTGTGGCAGAGTCATCATTGGTGGAATAAGAGGCAGCTTTGCGAAATTGACCATCCAATGGACGAATGCCTTCATCTATAACAGCTTGTGCCTTGCCCTTTCCATCAACTGAGGAATAGGTCTGCTTGAGGACTTCAATCGGGGGCAAGTAGCTAAGGTGATTCTGAAAATCAGCTTTGTAGTTGAGTGAAGACCTTGTCCTGAGGAATCTCATAATCCAAGGTGCATAAGGCTTCATCTCAAACGGAGACAGTGCAACATTTGCCAGAGTCCTCATGAAGAAATCATGATAATTGACAGGAATGCCATGAACGATGTTGAATACCGGATTCTTCATGATACCAACAATTTCCTCATCAGATGAGTCGTGGCCTTTGATAGGACTCATTGTCCTCGTAAGAATATGATAGACATTTCTGGGCACATAAAGCAATTCCTTCACGAGGAATTTGGTTCTTGGTGCCTGACCTGGCTTCAAAGGTTTCATCAGCACCTGCATGTAGTGATTTGTAAGCTCAGGTTCACTGTAGATGCAACGAGTGTCTTCAAGGGGAGGACTGAGTGGTAAGCACGAAGCAATTCAGAGGCTGGTGCAGTGTAGTGAGTGTTTTCAGACATCCAGTCCAGCACCCATGAATTCACATCTTCAGAGTCTCCGATGATGTGCAGCATTGCATAAAATTGAAGAATCAGTTCTTCATTCCAATCGCAGATGTCAGAGAAAAAGTTTAACAGTCAAGCGTCGTGAAGAACACTAAGGACTGGTGCGAAGCACGACAGAGATTCCATATCTACGTGAGGAATATGCTCATGGTAGAAGATTTTCTCTTTGTTGAACAACACTGAGGAATAGAAATTTGCTTGACTAGCAGTCCAGAAACGCCTCTTCCTAATGCGAGCAGAGTTATATGGATTGTAGTCTTCGAAGAATACATGCTCGTCGAAGAAATCATCAGCCTTGAACTTTTGCTTGCGTGAGAATGGATCCTTTGGCTTGGGCAGAGGAGTGTTAGTGAGTTGCATCACGACCTCAGGAATCGCAATCTCAAGTTCTTCAGGCTGAGGAATTTCTGGTTCCTCTTTAGTGGCAGTCTGCATCTTCAGATGTTCAGCAGCAGCAGTTTCTTCAGCACTAGTGGCTGGAATCTCCTCATGTACAGATGAAGTGGGGTGAGTTTCTTCAGAGCCCATTTGAACAGTTTGTGCAGGTGACTGAGGTATTTGCTGCAATGGTGTGAACATTGGAGAGTTTGGATGTTGACTTTCCCAGAATTCATCACTTATTACTGGTGTGGAGCAGCCAACGTCCACATCTTCATCTTCCATTTCTTCAACGCCAGCCTCTTCAGCTGTGAACTGAGGCATGGGCGAGGAGATGGCAGGTGTTGAAGGGATTGCATCCACTTCAATTTCTTCATCAATCTGCTCTGACGAAGCAGCAGAATGATTTTCTTCATCAGATCCGCTAGGGATATCATATTCTTCACCAAAAGGAACAAGGTCCTTTGATGGCCTGGTTGAGATGGGAACAACATCAATGGGATTAGCAAATGAACTTGTCATAGGCTTCATCTTCTTCGGAGCTAAAGAATCTGAAGCAGCTGATGCTTTCCTTTTCTTCACTGTTGCACGCTCTGCAGCCTTGGTCTTCTTCACATCTGATGCAGATGGAAGGATTGGAGTTGGTGTAGGCGCAGGAGGAGCAGAGGAATCTGGTTGATTTTCTTCATTTTCTTCAGGCGCACCACTAGTGGGTGCCCTGGCAATTTCTTCAGCGGCTGGAATGCAGTCATCAGCCCTGGAACTCACATTTTCTTCAGCAGCCTGATTGTCATCAGTGGTGCTGGCATTTTCTTCAGTAGGCTGAGCAGAGGCTTCAGCCTGAGGAATTTCCTGTTGCATTGGGGATGCAACATTGGAGGTGAACTGTTCTGTGATCTTTACAAATCTGACTTTGGCTCCCAGCCAGTCAGCATAATAGCGATCAAATTCATCACTCAGTTTCTTGATTTCTGCTTGGAGAGCAACAAGTCTTCAGGTGAAAGCTTCAGAACGTTTTGCTTCAGAAAGCGCTCTTTCTTGTACTGCGCTTTCTTCACTCTCCTCCCCTGTTCAAATTTCCATTTTTCTTCTTGTATGAAGTGAGTCAACATGTGACTTTGACCAAGAGTCAGCTTGAAATCAGGCAGGGGAGTGTTGGGGTCCTTGTGCCAAACATCAATGTATTCGAGGGTCAACTTGGGATCCAAAAGCAGTGGCACATCTGTTCCCTTGGCTCTAGCGGCCCTGACTTGCCTATCTCTGATGATTTCTGCAAGTTCATCATCATCAGCTTCGTCTTCATCAGACGACAATTGGAAGGTGACTTGCTTCTTCTAAGGAATAGGGCGAGGACCTCGTCTAGTAGTGGCCTTAGTCTTCAGTAGAGAGGGTCCCGTTGAGGAAGTTGGTGCAACTGAGGAACTAGCTGAAGCTCCTGAGGCAATGGACATGCCTGCAGTCCTTTGGCACGAGGCAAGATGCACAGGTGCTGAGGACTTTGTTGGAACAGCTGAGGACTTTGGAGGAGCTGAGGATTTTGAGGGAGCAAGAGCAGCATGAGGAATTGGCCGTGAGGGCTTTGAGGATTCTGGCCGTGAGGGCATTGCTGAGGAGCTTGGCCTTGAGGGCATTGTAGGTGAAGCACTTGGATTGCGCGCAGACTTCTTTGACATAGCCTTCTTTGGCTTGACAGCAAAGACCTCAGCAGTGGCAGCAACAGCAGATTCTTCATTGAATTTCCTCACTGCTTCTCTGGCTTGCTTAGCCAACTTGGCTTGGCGCTTGGCCCATTCATTAGGATAGTCCTCATCGCGCTTGGGGCTGGTGGGATCTGCTATTTGTCTAGGTGCCAATGGAGCTCTTGGGCATGGATGATTGAGTGCGAATTTCTTCATGTACTTTGGAGTTACATACCTGTACTCCCTCCATTCTCTTGCCCATCTCCTTTCTATCCTCTGTATGCGCACCTTGCGCTGATTTTTGTCCTCTTTTCCAAACTTGGCCTCATCAGGAGTGCAGTAATCTTTGTATATATCCTCAAGTATTTCAAAGGCAGTCATGACCTCAGGCTTCTTTCCTCCTTTTTGTGGCCCTTTACCATCAGCCATTTTCTTCAGTTGAGGAATTTGGACAATTGAATTCTCTGAAGAAGTATGCAACTTTTCTTCAAGGAACGCTGCAAATGAGTTAAGTTGATGAGAACCTAGTGATTCAGCACCTAACATGAGTACCTATGAACAGAGTGTAGTTGCGAGGAATTTGGAGAGGTCATATGCGTTCTCAGAAGGTTTTTCAAAAAGGAACAAGTTTGAGGAATTTGACCAGATGAGTCTTGAAGAATTTCACTAAGCATTCTTTGTCTTAGATTCCAGAGTTGTATAGATCGAAGATCCACACAATTGAGGAATCTTGAAGAAAAATGATGCTTAGAGAAACGAATCAAGAACAGATAACCTGTGAGGTGTTTAGTGTGTGAGGGTATGAAGAAAAACACCTTTGAAGATTTTGTATATAATCATTCGAATCAACGAGGGCAGTAAAAGTAACTTTTAATTACCCTAGATGAAGAACACGACAAACAGTGAAGTGGAGAGGTGAAGTTCGTCTGTGTAGATCTTCCACGCCCTAACTCGGCGGAGGAAGACGGCTACAGCGCGGCGGAGTGAAGATTTCCGCGGTCGGCACGAGTACGTCGGCGATGAGGTCGAGGCAGTGAAGCTCTTCCTCACCGGCGACGATGAAGTAGCAGCGGCGCTAGGGTTTGAGAAGCTCGAGCTGGAGAGAGATTGAGCGGAGTAAAAGAAGTGAGGAAGGGAAGGAGGGGTATTTATAGCCACGGTGAAAAAACGGTTCGCCCAAAGAAATTGGACGAACGTGCCCCTGAACCTTCTCATTCGCTTGACATGTGTCACCCACGTACTCAGAGGTGGAGATCGTGTGCGATTGTGGGTGAATGGATAAGTGTATCGTGGGATGCAGAACGGTTTGAGCGGTAAAGCCGAAAATTTAGATAAGATAGGTTTTAAAGTTCCGTTCGCAATTTCTTTAGCTGACAAGGACACAGTGAAGATTTTGAACGAGTTTCAAATAGAACGCACATGAAGAATTTGTGAATAGTTTGGGTTGAGTATAGCATAGAGGGGAAGGGTCCGATCACATTCACTTAGCAGAAAAATCAACTTGAAGAATTACCAATAAGTGAATGCTGTAGAGGACATAAACTCATATATATATATAGCCAATGAAGAAAAGCGACGGAAACAGTGAAGACAGTGCAAAGTTGAAGAATATGAACAACTGAGGAATTGCAACTTTTGGTGGTGGCGTGACCCACCGTATAAGAATGATGATTTCAGACACCGCGTAATCGTAGGGTTCTGAGAATCAAATTCTTCGTTAATTTCTTCACACTAAGAGTGTTATTTTCATTGATTGAAGAAAAACGTTTCTTCATGTGTTGCACATCTAAGTCATCAATTTTGCGTAAGTGTTAGGATGAGTGTCCTTTTCAAAGAACATTCGAAGATTCTAGGATATTTAGCTCACACCGCAACTTGCTAAATATCTTCTCATCCAAGGGCTTTGTGAAGATATCGGCTAGCTGTTCTTCAGTCTTCACATGCTCAATAGAAATGTCGCCCTTCAACACATGATCACGAAGAAAATGATGACGAATCTGAATGTGCTTTGTCTTCGAGTGCTGAACTGGGTTGTGAGCAATCATGATGGCACTCTCATTGTCACAGAAGAGAGGCACATTCTTCATGTTGATGCCGTAGTCCTTGAGAGTTTGCTTCATCCATAGCAATTGAGCACAGCAAGAACCAACGGCAATGTACTCAGCTTCAGCAGTAGATAGTGATACGTAGTTCTGTTTCTTCGAGGACCAACAGACCAAAGATCGTCCGAGGAAATGACATGTACCAGATGTTGACTTGCGGTCCACATGATCACCAGCATAGTCAGAGTCAGAATATCCAATGAGATCAAAAGCCGAGCCCTTGGGGTACCATAATCCAAGTGTTGGTGTGTGAGCTAGGTATCGAAGAATATGTTTCACAGCCTTATGGTGTGATTCCTTCGGTGTAGCTTGAAATCGGGCACACATGCAAACACTAAGCATTATATCTGGCCTAGATGCACATAAGTACAATAAAGAACCAATCATGGAGCGGTATACCTTATGATCGAAGTCAATACCATTTTCATCAGTGCACAGATGTCCATTTGTGGGCATAGGAATTTTGATGCATTTGCAATCTTGCATACCGAATTTCCTCAGTACATCCTTGAGGTATTTCTCCTGGGATATGAATATGCCATTGCGTTGTTGACGAATTTGAAGACCTAAGAAGAATTTCAACTCTCCATCATAGACATTTGATATTCTTCACTCATCATATAGGCAAATTCATCACTATAACGTTGGTCAGTACAGCCAAAGATAATATCATCAACATATATTTGGCACACAAACAATTCACCATCATAAGATTTAGTGAAAAGAGTAGAGTCGAGTGAACCGGGTTTGAAGCCTCTCTTCATGAAGAATTCCTTCAAGGTATCATACCACACCCGTGGGGCCTGCTTGAGGCCATAGAGGGCCTTGTTGAGTCTGAAGACTTTGTCGGGATTCTTTGGATCTTCAAAACCTGGGGGTTGAGCAACATATACTTCTTCCTCAAGCTAACCATTGAGGAATGCACTTTTCACATCCATTTGATATAAAGTGATATCATGATGGTTAGCATAAGCAAGTAATATGCGAATAGCCTCAAGTCTAGCAACAAGTGCAAAAGTTTCATCGAAATCAATTCCTTCAACCTGTGTGTAGCCTTGAGCTACGAGCCGTGCCTTATTTCTCACCACAAGGCCATTTTCATCTTGCTTATTGCAGTAGATCCACTTTGTGCCAATGATATTGTGCTTGCGAGGATCTGGACGTTTGACCAGTTCCCAGAGATTGTTGAGCTCGAACTGATGTAATTCTTCTTGCATGGCCTGAATCCACTCAGGCTCCAGAAATGCTTCATCTACCTTAGTGGGCTCTGTGATAGAGACAAAAGCATAGTGCCCACAAAAGTTAGATAAATGTGAAGCTTTTGAGCGTGTGAGAGGACCTGGCGCTTTGATGTCATTGATGATCTTTTCAACTTGCACTTCTTTTGCAATGCGAGGATGAGCTGGTTGTCGTTGAAGAATTTTATCAGCATTTTCTTCAGCACCATTTTCTTCAGCATTTTCTTCAGGTGCATTAGCTCGACGTTCTTCATGTTCTGGAATGAATTCTTCAGCAGATTCTTCAGTGGGAATGACATCCTCAGTAGCCTTGAACTTGATAGTTTCCTCGGGTGCTGGTTCATCTATCACAGTAGGTAGGTGCTCTCTTTGCGAGCCATTAGTTTCATCGAACCGCACATCTACAGTTTCAACAACCTTGTGAAGAACGTTGTTGAAGACTCTGTAGGTATGCGAGTCCTTTCCGTAACCAAGCATAAAACCTTCATGTGCTTTCGGTGCAAATTTTGAGTTGTGATGAGGATCTCTAATCCAACATTTAGCACCGAAGACTTTGAAATAACTTACATTGGGTTTCTTATTAGTGAGGAGTTCATAGGCAATCTTCTTGAAGAATTTGTGAGGATATACTCTGTTGATGATGTGGCACGCAATATCAATTGCCTCAGTCCACAAACGACAAGGCGTTTTGTATTCATCAAGCATAGTGCGAGCCATCTCAGCAAGAGTCCTATTCTTGCGCTCCATGACGCCTTTCTGCTTAGGAGTATAAGGATAATATAACTCATGAGTAATACCAAGTTCATCAAGATAGTCATCGAGACCAGAATTCTTGAACTCAGTGCCATTGTCACTTCTGATGTGCTTGATCTTCACACCAAAGTTGGTTGAAGCCCTCAAGGAAAATCGTTTGAAGACTTCCTGCACTTCATGTTTGTAAGTAACAAGGTGTACCCATGTGTAACGAGAGTAATCATCAACAATAACAAAGCCATATTGAGATGCTTCATTTGAAACAGCAGAATAATGATTAGGACCGAAGAGATCCATGTGAAGCAATTCAAATGGGCGAGTAGTGGTCATGATAGTCTTCGCTGGATGCTTGGCCTTTGTCATCTTCCCAGCTTCACAGGCTCCACATAGGTGATCCTTGAGGAATTTGACATTCTCGATGCCAATGACATGCTTCTTTTTTGCAAGCGTGTGCAAATTCCTCATGCCTGCATGACCAAGTCGTCGATGCCAGAGCCAGCCTTCTGAAGCTTTTGCAAGTAGACACACGGCTGGTTGTGGTCCTATAGAGAAATCAACAATATACAGGTCTCCTCTCCTAAAGCCTTCGAAGACTTTGGAATTGTCAGCTTCCATAAGCACAACACAATGGTACTTGCCAAAGACAACAACCATATCAAGATCACAAAGCATTGAGACAGACATAAGGTTGTATCCTAAGGACTCAACAAGCATGACTTTGTCCATGTGTCGATCCTTTGTGATCTCAACCTTACCTAGACCCAATACCTGACTTTTGCCTTTGTCGGCAAAGATGATATGCTTCAGATGCGACGGAGATAATGGAGCATCCATCAATAGATTCTTGTCACCAGTCATGTGATTTGTGCATCCACTATCGAGGACCCACTCAGTGGCTTTGGGTTGATCATCCTGCAGATGAATTAGTGCATCTTACAAACTCATATACTTCATCAGTGAAGAATATGACATCAATTCATCAGATTAATTTCATCAAGCAACAGAACAGATAGAGCAGTGTGAGGACGTGAGAAATGAGAGTTCATTTCTTCATGATTATCCTGCGTCCTATCAGGCATGCTCAGGTCTCCAGCAAATTCTTCAGACGATTATGTACATCTGGAGACCCGACCCTGCAGAAGAGATTAGTTCTTTTTCTTCACCACCCACATCTGAAGGGGTGTCAAAGAGTTCATCATTCTGTGAGCTCCATACGAGAAGGATGGCATAGAAGTCAGTCCATTTCGTTTCACATAAGAGGGGTTAGAATAAGCATAAGAGTAAGCAGAGAATTCTTCGAGGACTTATGGACATAATGATTTGAAGAATAATGCACATATCCATAATCCTTAGATCTTCCCTGCGAAACAGACGGGTTAGCATGATGATGTTCATATGAAGACTTTGATCCTTTTGAGGAATATGATCCATGTGAGGAGTTTGGTCCGTATGAGGACTTGGATCCATATGAAGAATTTGGTCCATATGAAGAATTTGATCTGGGGTTCCTATTCTTCACAGGTGGCATCATGATGACATTCACCTGAAGATTTTCAAGGCATCTTTTGGGAACCCAGATTTTCTTCATAGGGGGACCATTCCTGCAGTTAGTGCCAACATATCTAGCAAATACTTCACCATTCTGATTTTTGAACAGTTTGTAGTTGGAGTCAAATGACTCATCATTAGAATGAGGAGATTCACATGCATATCCAGATAGGTTAGATGGATCAACTGGAGGTCCCTTTGCAGCAACCCATGTAGTTTTGGGGTACTGCTCAGGCTTCCAATATGTACCATCAGCATTGAGTTTTCTCTCAAAAGCAATACCCTCTTTCCTAGGGTTCCTATTGAGGATCTACTTTTTAAGCACATCACAAAGAGTCTGATGCCCTTTGAGGCTTTTGTACATGCCTGTCATGTACAATTCCTTCAACCCTGCATCATCAGTGATACTAGCAATATCCTCAGATGAGGAATTAGTGATAGCAGAGGCATGTGAAGAATTTGAAACATTAGCAGCATTTGAACATTCAGGTGAAGAATTAGCAGATTCACGTTCAATGCATTTCAAACATGGAGGAACAAATTCTTTCTGAGAAGTGCTGATTTGTTGAGCAAGTAATGAACCGCGCTCCTTCTGAAGATCTTCATAACTCACTCTTAGCTTCTCAAGGTCTTGCTTTCTTTGAAGAATTTCATAAGAAAGCTTTTCATGATTAGATAAGAGAGTGTTATGTTGATCTTGAACGGTATCATACTTAGTATGAAGTCTCTGAAGACTTTCAGCCAAAGCTTTTGACTGATCCATTTCTTCACCCAACATATCATTGCTCTTGTTTAGCATATAGTGAACTTTTTCCAAAGCTCTTTGTTGTTTAGTGGCAAGGGAAGCAAGTTTGACATAGCTGGTTCCAAATTCATCACCAGATTCATCATCACTAGACTCGGATAGGTAGCATTCAGTTACCTCAACATCTTTTGCCATAAGGCATGATGCAGAAGATGATGATTCTGGTTCGAATGTCATCGCTTTGAGAGATTCCTTGAAGTCCTCAAACCAAGGATCATGGCAGGTTTGATGACCTTCATAGACCTCAGAGAGACGGTCCCAGATGAGCTTCGCATGATCGAGATGCATGATATTACTGAACTGATTTTGTGACAGACTGGAGCAGATGACATCCTTCGCCGTGAGGTTGAGAAGAGTGTACTTGCGAATGTCATCAGCTTCCGCTGTCTTGCACAGATCGGTCAGACCAATCTCAGTGACGGTCCACAGCTAGCTGTTCATCGCCATGAGGCATTTCTTCATCATGGCCTTCCACCTGGGATACTCGTGACCGTAAAAGATGGGGCATGTCACTTTCGTCATACCTCCGGTCGACATAACTAAAACTCCAGGCGGTTAAACCAAAATCACACAGAACAAGGGAGTACCTTGCTCTGATACCAATTGAAAGTGCGTTATATCGACTAGAGGGGGGTGAATAGGCGATTTTTATGAAATTCTTCACTAAGGAATTTGCCGGTGAGGAAATTCCTTAGCGAAGAACTACTAGCAGCAGAATAAGTACTCAAAAGTAAACATAACAGAATACAAGCATGGTCATCATGATGAAATGAAGACAGGCACAGAGTACAGGTAGCGTAAGCACAGGATGAAGACAAACAGACTGAAGAAATTGAACTGAGGAAATTGAGAAAGTATTCAGTCAAAGTCTTCAAACACAGATATGAACAAACACACAACACAGTTATGAGGAAATGAACGAGTTGAGGGAATAGAACCAGTAAGCTTGGTGAAGACAATGATTTGGTAGACCAGTTCCAACTGCTGTCTCAGTTGTACGTCTGGTTGGAGCGGCTGAGTATTTAAACTCGAGGACACACAGTACTGGACACCCAGTCCTGAGCACGCAGCTCAGGACACCAAGTCCTCACCGTATTCTCCTTGAGTTAAGGTCACACAGACCTCACCCAATCACTCGTGGTAAGTGTTTAGGTGACTTCCGAACCTTCACAAACTTGGTCACTCGGTGATCCACAATTCCTCTTGGATGCTCTAGACCATGACGCCTAACCGTCTGGAAGAAGCACAGTCTTCAAAGGTAACAAGCGTCGGATCCACGCATGATCAGTCTCTTCAGTGATACTCAATCACTTGGGGTTTGTAGGTGAGGGAGTCCTGGATTAGGGGGTGTCCGGATGGCTGGACTATACCTTCAGCCGGACTCCTGGGCTATGAAGATACAAGATTGAAGACTTCGTCCTGTGTCCGGAAGGGACTTTCCTTGGCGTGGAAGGCAAGCTTGGCGATACGGATATGTAGATCTCCTACCATTGTAACCGACTTTGTGTAACCCTAACCCTCTCCGGTGTCTATATAAACCGGAGGGTTTTAGTCCGTAGGACAACATACAGAACAACAATCATACCATAGGCTAGATTCTAGGGTTTAGCCTCTCTGATCTCGTGGTAGATCTACTCTTGTACTACCCATATCATCAATATTAATCAAGCAGGACATAGGGTTTTACCTCCATCAAGAGGGCCCGAACCTGGGTAAAACTTCGTGTCCCTTGCCTCCTGTTACCATCCGGCCTAGACGCACAGTTCAGGACCCCCTACCCGAGATCCGCCGGTTTTGACACCGACGTTGGTGCTTTCATTGAGAGTTCCTCTGTGTCGTCGTCGTCAGGCTCGATGGCTCATGCGATCATCAATAACGATGCAGTCCAGGGTGAGACCTTCCTCCCCGGACAGATCTTCGTGCTCAGCGGCTTCACACTGCGGGCCAATTCACTTGGCCATCTGGAGCAGATCGAAAGCTACGCCCCTGGCCGTCAGGTCGGATTTGGAAGTTTAAACTACACGGCTGACATTCGTGGGGACTTGATCTTCGACGGATTCGAGCCACTGCCGAGCGCGCCGCACTGTCATGATGAGCATGAGCTAGCTCTGCCGCCGAACAGTGCCCTGGAGGCCGCACCCGCATCGGCTTCGACCCTTAATTCGGAGCCAACTGCGCCGATCGAGGATGGGCGGTTGGACGCCGCCTCGGGGGCTGCGATCCCAACGGCGATCGAGCCGAACACCAGCCCCGCACTCCGCGAGACTCGTGACTCCAAGGAGCCGGACTCCTCTCCGGACTCCGAACCCTCTGCGCCCCTGCCGATCGAATCCGATTGGGCGCCGATCATGGAGTTTACTGCCGCGGACATCTTTCAGTACTCGCCTTTCGGCGATATTCTGAAGACAATAAAGTCTCTCTCTTTATCAGGAGAGCCCTGACCGGACTATGGTCAGCAAGGTTGGGATATGGACGATGAAGGAATTCGAAGCCCACCCACCACCCACTTTGTAGCCATTGTCAACGATTTAATCGACATGCTCGACTTCGACTCCGAAGACATCGACGGTATGGACGCCGATGTAGGAGATGATGAAGAACTAGCGCCTATCAGGCCTTGGAAAGCCACCTCGTCATATGACATATACATGGTGGACACACCAAAAGAAGGAGATGGCGATGGAACATCGGAGGATGACCCCTCCAAGAAACAGCCTAAGCGTCGGCGTCAGCGGCGCCACTCAAAATCCCGCCAAAACAAATACGATGATTCCAGCACGGGAGATAATAATACTCCGGAGAGTGCCAAAGAAAACCCCCTCCAGCAAGATTCAGCACAAGAGGATGGAGAAACCAGCCCTCATGAGAGAGCGGCAAACAGAGAGGTCGAGGACAGTAATCATATGCCTCCCTCCAAAGACGAGGCAAGCCTCGACGACGACGCATTCGTCGTGCCAGAGGATCCTGTCGAGCAAGAGCGTTTTCAACGCAGGCTTATGGCCACGGCAAGAAGCCTTAAGAAAAAACAACAACAACTTAGAGCTGATCAAGATTTGCTAGTCGATAGATGGACTGAAGTCCTTGCGGCCGAAGAGCATAAACTCGAACGCCCCTCCAAGAGCTACCCAAAGCGCAGGTTGCTACCCCGATTAGAGGAGGAAGCACTTGATACGGCCGACCGGTCACCTCGTGGCCGCGACAGAGAGGCCTCTCGGCCCTCCACTCAAGCCGCACCCCGTACCAAGGCATGGGAAAATGCGCCAGACCTGCGAGATATGTTGGAGGACAAGGCAAGGCAAACAAGATTGATCTACGGATCGCGTGGGCGCCCCACGACTCGAGACAACAACCGTCACGCCGGACATAAATCCGGTAGGGCCGAACACAGTAGACAAAGCTCGTTGGAGCTACGTCGTGATATAGCCCAGTACAGAGGCGCCGCACACCCACTATGCTTCACAGACGAAGTAATGGATCATCAAATCCCCGAGGGTTTCAAACCCGTAAACATCGAATCATATGATGGCACAACAGATCCTGCGGTATGGATCGAGGATTATCTCCTTCATATCCACATGGCCCGCGGCGATGATCTCCACGCCATCAAATACCTCCCTCTCAAGCTTAAAGGACCAGCTCGGCATTGGCTTAACAGCTTGCCAGCAGGCAATCGGTTGTTGGGAGGACCTGGAAGCCGCATTCCTCGACAATTTCCAGGGCACTTATGTGCGACCACCAGACGCCGATGACCTAAGCCACGTAATTCAGCAGCCAGAGGAATCGGCCAGGCAATTCTGGACACGGTTCCTAACAAAGAAAAATCAAATAGTCGACTGTCCGGACGCTGAGGCCCTAGCAGCCTTCAAGCACAATATCCGTGACGAGTGGCTTGCCCGGCACCTTGGACAGGAAAAGCCGAAATCTATGGCAGCACTCACGACACTCATGACCCGCTTTTGCGCGGGAGAAGACAGCTGGCTTGCTCGTAGCAACAATATGACCAAGAACCCTGGTAATTCGGATACCAGGGACAGTAGTGGCAGGTCGCGTCGCAACAAGCAGAAGCGCCGCACTAACGGCGACAATGCTGAGGATACGGCAGTTAATGCCGGATTCAGAGGCTATAAATCCGGTCAGCGGAAAAAGCCATTCAAAAGAAATCCTAGGGGCCCGTCCAGTTTGGACCGAATACTCGACCGCTTGTGCCAGATACATGGCACCCCCGAAAAGCCGGCCAATCACACCAACAGGGATTGTTGGGTGTTCAAGCAGGCAGGCAAGTTAAATACCGAAAATACAGACAAGGGGCCGCATAGCGATGACGACGAGGAGCCCCGGCCGCCGAACAACAGTGGACAGAAGGGTTTTCCCCCACAAGTGCGGACGGTGAACATGATATACGCAACCCACATCCCCAAGAGGGAGCGGAAGCGCGCGTTAAGGGACGTATACGCGATAGAGCCAGTCGCCCCAAAGTTCAACCCATGGTCCTCCTGCCCGATCACCTTTGATCGAAGGGACCATCCCACTAGCACCCGTCATGGCGGATTCGCCGCATTGGTTCTAGACCCAATTATTGACGGATTTCATCTCACTAGAGTCCTGATGGACGGCGGCAGTAGCCTGAACCTGCTTTACCAGGATACAGTGCGGAAAATGGGCATAGATCCCTCGAGGATTAAGCCCACCAAAACGACCTTTAAAGGCGTAATACCAGGTGTAGAGGCCAACTGTACAGGCTCAGTCACACTTGAAGTGGTCTTCGGATCTCCGGATAATTTCCGAAGCGAGGAGCTAATCTTCGACATAGTCCCATTCCGCAGTGGCTATCACGCACTGCTCGGGCGAACCGCATTTGCCAAGTTCAATGCGGTACCGCACTACGCATACCTTAAGCTCAAGATGCCAGGCCCTCGAGGAGTAATTACGGTCAATGGAAACACCGAACGCTCTCTCCGAACGGAGGAGCACACGGCGGCCCTTGCTGCGGAAGTACAAAGCAGCCTCTCCAGGCAGTTCTCCAGTCCGGCCATTAAACGTCCGGACACCGTCAAGCGCGCCCGGAGTAACCTACAACAAGACCGCCTGGCACGTTCCGAGCAGGCGTAGCAATGCGGCCCCAACCCCAGCCCTCGCAAAAATGCGACACCAGTACTTCGCGTACATAACTACGCTCTAGAAATACCATGGGTGCAGGGGGAGGGGCACCATCACGGCACGCCCGAAACACAGCTTAAACCGCACCAGGGGCTGCCGATTTTTTAATTTTCTCTTACTTTCAGGACTCCACTCTTCTGAAGGCCTGTTCGGCAGTTCAATTGCCGCACAAACGATGCAAGAACCAGGGAAGCAGACAAGCCATGCCGCATTACGGAACTCCCAGGTGGTCTCTATCACGAGCAGTATACCTGTTTCGCTTACCATTCCGCAGCCTGCCCCTGGAACGGACATGTTAAATAGTCCAACCTTTTGCTTATCGCATTATTTGTATCGTTCTGCTTTGATCGCAGCCCTTTTTAATAAACAATGCATAGCTTTTGTCTATTTTTGCATTACTCTTTTTTTATAAATATATGTTCCTTAACGACATGTTGCACCCGTACACTTTGGTACGGCCAAAATACGCCAGGGGCTTTAGTACCCCTCAATATGGTGTGAGAAGTCCGAACACTTTAACAAGTGCGGCACCCCGAACTTATAGCATTATATGCATCGGCTCCGAATCATGTCTTGGGTCAATAGTTGGGTTTGCCCGGCTCCTATGTTTTGGTGCCTTACGTTCCGCTATATCGGCTAAGGTAGCACTAGGAGAACTACTGCGATTGTGCCCCAGTTGAGCTGGGTCGAGCACCTCAGTAGAGAAAGCTAAAACTGACTGTCATGATGAAGCGAGAGCTGGTCGCTGTTCGAGAGGTTCTTCGAGTCCTTAAAGACTTATGCCGCTTAGAGCGAGGAGTCGGCTCTGTCCGGCCAAGGCGTGGATAGCGCCCCGAACTCGGTCTTCCGAATACCAGGGGCTTCGCCGAAATTTAAAATTATAGAATTCTATGGCTAAGTGAGAGTGTTCAAGCATTATAGTCCGATTGCCTTGTTCGTTGTGCTGAGCGCCTCCCTCGAAGGACCCAAACATGGGAAAAAGAGCGCTCAGGTTTATCCCCGAACACCCCAGCACTAGCGGCACGGGGGCAGAAGCCGACGACTCGCCATCTCTCAGAATTGATAAACAGCCGCACAGAAGGTAATATTTTAAATTCCAACAGCATTGCTTAGCGCATATGAACAAGTTTTCAGCGCACAGGACAAAACGAGCGAGTTTTACTCAAAAATTACATCCCTGGAACACTCATCCGCCATAAGGCAGGCACCCTTCAGAACATCCTTATAATAATTCTCGGGCTTGCGATGCTCCTTCCCCGGTGGTGGCCCGTCCTTCACAAGCTTCTTAGCATCGAGCTTGCCACAGTGCACCTTAGCACGGGCAAGGGCCCTACGGGCACCTTCAATGCAGATGGAGCGCTTGATGACTTCGAGCCATGGACAGGCCCCCACAAGCCGCCGCACCAGCCCGAAATAGCTCCCGGGCAGAGCCTCTCCAGGCCACAGCCGAACTATGAGGCCCTTCATGGCCTGTTCGGACGCCTTGTGGAGCTTGACCAGTTGCTTCAGCTGGTCGCTCAGGGGCACGCGGTGTCCGGCCTCAGCATACTGAGACCAGAACACCTTCTCCGTTGAGCTGCCCTCCTCGGCTCAATAGAATGTGGCGGCATCAGACACGCTACGGGGAAGATCCGTGAATGCTCCTGGAGAGCTCCGGATTCGGGTAAGTAACAAGTAACTTACGTTTACGGGTTTGCTTTGCATAAAGAATGCCTTACCCGCCGCTATCTTTTTCACATCATCCAACTCCTGGAGGGTCTTCTGGGATTCGGCCTTGGCATACTTGGCATTTTCAATAGCCACTGCGAGCTCGGACGCTCGCGTCTTTGAGTCAAGCTCCAAACTCTCATGTTTTCCATGAGAGCCTGGAGCTCTTGCCGCACCTTGCCAACCTCGGCCTCATACTTATCCCGCTCGGTGCGCTCCGTGGCCGCCCTCTTCTCGGCCTTGACCAGCGCTTGCTTAAGGGTCGCCACCTCAGATGTGGCCCCTACAATAGCCATGATGATCCTATCATTTTTTGCAATTGCACTTTATATATATATATATATATATATATATATATATATATATATATATATATATATAACAAGGTATTTCTTACCTTCCTTCTCCTCGAGCTGCTTCTTGACACGCCCGAGCTCTTGCTCGGACTGCTCGAGGTTCTGCTTTAGCGTGTCCACTTCCGCAGTCAGTACAGCGGACGCCAGCAGAGAAGCCTGCATATGCATATTGACTCCTTTTTGTTAGACTCCTGCGAATTTCATCTTGATCCTCTATTCGGCTTTTCTTCCCGAACGCCAAACAGAGCATCAGGGGCTACTGTCTATGCGGTAATATTAATTACACATTTTTTACTTACCTCAAAGCCTGTTAAAAGGCTAGTACAAGCTTCAGTCAGTCCGCTCTTGGCGGACTGAATCTTCTGGACCACCGCACTCATAATAGTGCGGTGCCCCTCGTCGATGGAGGCGCCTTTGAGCACCTCCAACAGATTGTCCGGTGCCTCTGGTTGGACGGGGGTCACCGGCACGGTGGGCTTGCTCCTCTTGGAAGGAGGTCGCCCGCCGGACTCGGGAACCTTTGAAGGTTCCGGAGCGGTGTCCGGCCTAGGGCCGGACTTGGAGCCCTGGGGGGTTCTATCCCCTTCACTCCCGGGGTCTGGGAGGTCGCCTTGCGGCGCCTCCAGGACCACCTCCTCCCGGATTGGAACCTGTTGGGACAACACTTCGATGTCGTCCGTAGGGCGGGGGGAGGAAGCCGTCGGAAGCGAATTCACATCTAACGAGTCCAGTGAACCGCTCAAGGACGCGTCGAGCCGGTCTTTGGGTGGGCTACATAAACATATTCGACATAAGGGAAAGCTGTGCAATAAAGGAATATTATGAATTACTCGGGTATCCGAATACTTACGATTTAGCCAGGGGCTTGGCCCTGAGCGGACACTCCTCTCCGCCGTCGTCGGTGTCGGTGGAGTAGTCCGGAGGAAGGGTTTTCTCCTTCTTGGACCCTTCGGCCTCCCCAGTTGGGGTGGCCTTCCTTTTCTTCCCTTCCCCCGCTGGAGGGGGAGGGGTCTCTTCTTCCTCCTGGTCGTCTTCATGGGAGGAGTGCGTCTTGGAGTCGTCAGATGAGGGATCCGACACCTCCAGGCGCCGGGCACTCTTTCGAGTCCCCGTGGCTTTATTCTTGGCCTTCTTCTCCGGCACGACATGGGGTGCCGGAACCAGCAGCTCACCAAACGAGCGTCCGCTGGACCTTCGGGCAAAGGAGCCGGACAGTTGATCTGTCCGGACGTCTCCCGCCAATCCTGTCAAAGGTAAGGGAGCTTAGATCCCACATGGAGTCAAACTATGAAAAACTGATACCTTGTGAAAGGTAAAAACAGCTTACCGCACGAGCATGACGCTGTGTACTGAATCCGCGATCCTCGGTAGCGGATGCGGGGGCCTCGGCGCCCTTGAAAAGCACCTTCCAGGCATCTTCGTATGTCATGTCAAAGAGCCTGCTCAGAGTTTGGTGCCGCGCTGGGTCGAACTCCCACAGGCTGAAAGCCCGTTGTTGACATGGGAGGATCCGGCGGATGAGCATAACCTGGACTACGTTGACAAGTTTGAGCTTCTTGTCCATCGGGGTTTGGACGCATGTTTGGAGTCCGGTCAGCTCTCCTTTTTTACCCCATGACAGGCCCGTCTCCTTCCAGGAGGTGAGCCGTGTAGGGGGTCCGGATCGGAACTCGGGGGCTGCGACCCATTCAGGTCGCGTGGCTCGGTGATGTAAAACCACCCCGATTGCCACCCCTTCAGGGTCTCCACAAAGGAGCCCTCGAGCCATATGACGTTGGGCATCTTGCCAACCATGGTGCCTCCGCACTCTGCCTGGTTGCCACGCACCACCTTCGGCTTGACGTTGAAAGTCTTGAGCCATAGGCCGAAATGGGGGCGGATGCGGAGGAAAGCCTCGCACACGATGATAAACACCGAGATGTTGAGGACAAAGTTCGGGGCCAGATCGTGGAAATCCAGGCCATAGTAGAACATGAGCCCCCGGACAAATGGGTGGAGAGGGAAGCCCAGTCCGCAGAGGAAATGGGGGAGGAACACCACCCTCTCATGGGGCCTAGGGGTGGGGACGAGTTGCCCCTCTTCAGGAAGCCGGTGCGCAATGTCGTTAGACAAGTATACGGCCTTCCTTAGTCTTTTGATGTGTCCCTCCGTAACGGAGGAGACCATCCACTTGCCTCCCGCTCCGGACATGGCTGGAGAAGGTTGAGGTGGGGAGTGCGGACTTGGGCGCTGGAGCTCGGGTGCACAAGAATGGATAGGCAAATGAGGAACAAGGCGTAGGCGAAAAGGTGGATCCTTATCCCCTTATATGGGTGGGCGCAACTATGTGTCCCCACCAGCCTGGTAAAACTCGCTTATCCCCAAGCGCCGTAATCAATGGCGCGGTTGGGTTACCCACGCCCGTATTGATGAGAATCCCGGAATAAGGGGACACGATCTCTGCTTTGACAAGACGTGCCAAGGAAACCGCCTCGCATGACGCGCTGAGGTGGGATAATAAAACGATTCGAATAAAGGCTTGGTCGTGGTGCATCACACTATGGAATACGTCACCAGATTAGATTTGTGAAAATATTATTCTCTCTATGGCAATATGTGGAAACTTATTTTGCAGAGCCGGACACTATCTTTGTGTTCAAAATCTTCTATGAAGTACTTGGAGGAGGAACCCGCCTTCCAATGCCGAAGACAAACTGCGCACCGGACTCGTCGTCATTGAAGCCTGGTTCAGGGGCTACTGAGGGAGTCCTGGATTAGGGGGTGTCCGGATGGCCGGACTATACCTTCAGCCGGACTCCTGGGCTATGAAGATACAAGATTGAAGACTTCGTCCCGTGTCCGGAAGGGACTTTCCTTGGCGTGGAAGGCAAGCTTGGTGATACGGATATGTAGATCTCCTACCATTGTAACCGACTTTGTGTAACCCTAACCCTCTCCGCTGTCTATATAAACCGGAGGGTTTTAGTCCGTAGGACAACATACAGAACAACAATCATACCATAGGCTAGCTTCTAGGGTTTAGCCTCTCTGATCTCGTGGTAGATCTACTCTTGTACTACCCATATCATCAATATTAATCAAGCAGGACATAGGGTTTTACCTCCATCAAGAGGGCCCGAACCTGGGTAAAACTTCGTGTCCCTTGCCTCCTATTACCATCCGGCCTAGACGCACAGTTCGGGACCCCCTACCTGAGATCCGCCGGTTTTGACACCGACAGTAGGTGTTTGGGTTTTGGGTTTTTCCTCACTTGATGATTTTCGCTCAAAGTCCTCGGAGGATGGGTTGCTCTCAAATGACAAGTGTCAGTTTCTCTCGGAGCAGCCAACCAGCTAGTTGTTGTAGGGGGCGGCTATTTATAGCCTAGGGAGCAGCCTGACATGATAAGACATAAATGCCCTTCAATGATATGACCGTTAGATGGATAGATATTTTGGGACAGCTGGCGCATAGCACAACAACGGTCGGAATTTTGAGTAGCAAAATCCTCAGGGCTATCATGTTCCTCACTGTGTAGGAAATCCGCACTGGCGAATTCCTAACTCCTCAGTCAGAACAAATTCCTCAGAGACCAGAAGAACTTCGTTCTGTCACTGAAGAAATTGACTGAACTGTATGAGATTTCCAATGGCTTCACTCGAAGGGATTGGTAGGTGTAGGATTTTGAGTTGAGCATCACATGGAAATTTTTCCTTAGTATTTCCTCGACCCCCTTTAACAATACGGTGTTTCCTATGACTCAAGAAAGATAAAATGAAACTACGAAAACAAAAGTCTTCACGCTTCATGTTCCTCGAATGAATACCAAGTCATCAAGGTCACACCAATTTCTTCACTTTCAAAGTCTTCAGAAATCCAAAGTCTTCAGTAGAAGAACTTCATTTTTAGGGGTCGACTTTCTCTGTAAATATCAAACTCCTCACAGACTTATAGACCTGTGTACACTCACAAACTCATTAGTCCCTTAACCTATAAGTCTTCAATACACCAAAATCACTAAGGGGCACTAGATGCACTTACAACACAAAGTGGTGCGATGTTAATTATTATTTTTGTTTCACTTTATGATACTAAAAACATATCTGGAAAATATTTTTCCTTGTTGTTCATGCAGCTACAAATTGTAGTACACCAGCGTTTTTACTCTACGGGACATTCGCCTAGTTAATATATACAAGACATAACTCTTCCCAAGCCATCCGCCCCTCCTCCCACCCTAGCCACCCCTCCTCCCAACCCTAGCCGCCCCTCCTCCTCACCCCCTCTTCTTCCCTTCCTCGCCGCCTCCTGAGGCAGCCGTCGGGCAAGCCCGGGGCGCCAAGGATGGTGGCGGCGGGGCCTCGGTTGCTCTGCATCTGCGTGGGGAACCCCGGATCTAGAGCGGCGGCTCCATTAGCAAGACACCGCCGGCTAGCAGCCATGCAGGTGGTGGATCTGGTGACCCGGCCACGCGGGCGGCGGGATCCGGTGGTCGCTCCCCTCCTCCCTTGTTCAGCGTGTGGGCCATCCTGATCGGGCCGCGTTTCCTCTTGGTCGTCGGTTCTATACAGGAGGCGCTGCTGGTGGCGGGGATTTAGTACGTCCGAAATCCCTGGCCGGCCATGACCGGCCGCACCGACGGCGACGCCTGAGGGCGCCATTCCCCTCCTTGGAGGCGTCGGTATGGACTAATCTCCTCACTTCACCTTCATGTAGGTCTCCCGGGCGAAAGCCCTAACTTTGTTGGGCGGTGGTGGCGCTCACGGCGTCGTTCCCTTCTTGAAGGCGCCGCTTTGGGAACCTTGGGGTTGGGTGGCGCTTGTGGGTGGTGGGCGACGGCGGTGGTGCGACCCTATCCTAGCATGTATTTACGTTTGTTGCTTGAAGATGGACTCGCTTAGGTGGAGGTCGTCGTCTGGCGTCGTGGTGGCGTTGATGGTGGAGGACCTGCCAAGGTTTTCACCTCAATCTGCTCTGAAGATGGACCAGTGGAAGATGGCGGCAATGACACATGTGAGTGCCTCGGATCGGTTTGAGCCCCGGACCTGGCAGATGGCTTGGTCGGGGCATCCGGCTTTAGAAGTTAGGCTTAGGTGAGAGGTCTGGGTATGTGGCCCAGCTTGAACCCCTTCATCATTTGGATAGGAGTAGCGGCAGATGTTGCCAAGATGCCGGATTCAGGCATGTTGTTGTTCTACTTTGTAAGGTCCTCGAGAATAATCAATAAAATGGCTGCATGCATCTCCCAGATGCAGAGGCCGAGGATCATCCTCCTTTCCAAAAAAACTCTTTCCAAGCAAAATGTAGCTATTTTTTTAGAACGAAGGCTCGCGATGAGCCCGGCTTTGAATTAACAAAGCCATCAACCGGCCAGGAATTACAACACCACATCAAGCACATCGGTCGAACGATACAAGGGAGCATCCTAGGAAGCTTACAACTCAATGCAGTATGCAATCTCAAAACATAAAGAGAGGGAGCCCAGGCTAGTACACACCGCAGACCGCAGCAAACAAGAACCAAGGAATGCGACCAACATGACCACGACGAGGACCTGCCGAAACAGAGTGGAGTTGTGGACATGACTGAGTCCAAGGTTGGAGGAATCCAATCATCTTCCTTTGTTGTCACCGTAGAGGGACCCTACCCTCTCTCCTTGGATTGAAAGACGCCGTCGAAGGACATGAGAGATGCTCACCCTAGAGCAGGAAAGATGTCAACCTCGAGTCTTGGAACAGGCATAGAGCACACCTCCTAGGACATAAACACACCTCATCTGACACACCGGCGCATCCAAGGATACCTGAAAGACAGCGGGAAAGCCACCGGGAGCAGCCACTGAGGAACGAGCAGCAAGGACATCAGGAGAGGCTGCAGAGCGACGAGGAGCAAGAGTCTTCGGCCGCTAAAGAGAAACACCGGGCGTCCACGGCCAGGGACGTGTTGCTACTGCCGGGAAGAGGAACCCTATCCCCTACCGCCGGATCGCATACGATGTACCGCCGGAGCTGAGCGAACACGCCACCGACGAGGAGCACCACCCTAGAGGGGAGCGGGGACAGACTTCCAAGCGAACCAGACCTCCCCACTGCCACCTGATAACCAGAGCCGCCCAAAACTCCACCTTTGTTGCCCCTCACCTGAACGCACGCTCCCAGGCGGTACCTCCAAGGAGGACACGACACATAGCGCGCCGTCACCGCCCAATCCAAGAAGGATTTTGGGCTTTCACCCAAGAGGGGAATGGGGATGGAGTGGGATGGGACCTCGGCTCCACCTCCAAGGAGGAAGGGCGGCGCCCAAGGGCGTCGCTGCTGTCGTGGTTCTAGATCTGGTAGTAGAATGGGGGGTAGGAATGTAGAGGCAAGATCCTAGCTATGGAGGAGTTGTTCACGCGAGTTTTACGAGTTCAGGCCCTTCTCAGAGGAAGTAACAACCCTATGTCTCGGAGCCCAGAGGCGGTCGACTGGATTATGCGTGTGTGAGTTACAGCGGGTGCGAACCCTTGTCCCTGAGGAGGGGGGTGGCTTATATAGAGTTCGCCAGACCCCTCCCGGCCTCAGTTACAAAGGGTTTAAGGTACATAAAGGTAGAGATGTTACTGGTAACGCCTGTCATAAAAGTACATAAATGACCATTAAAGCTATGACTTAAATCCCGACCGTTGCAGAGTGAGCGGCTCTTGATCTTCTGGTAGTCGAGTGGTTGTTCGTACGGTCGAGTGTCTTCAAGACTGTCGAGTGGAACATGGCTTTATGGTCGAGTGGACGATGATTTTTCTTCGACTGCTTCTGGTTCTTTAAGGGATGTCCTTGGGGAGGGTATCTGATCAGATCCATGACCCTACCCTAGGTACATATCTTCATCATTAGCCCCCGAATGGATCAGGGTTTGAGTGAGGAAGGAGTTGAGAACACTTCCGACTCATTCTTCGTGCTATGAGTATATCTTACTCTGGATGAATGAACTGAGGGGATGACATCAACTTCTTTTTCAGCCGCCTTGGTCAATTCTTAGTTTTTGTCGAGTGAACTTTCACGGTAGAGTTCCGAATGACGATGTGGAGGATGTTTTCCGTCTGACAAGTTGCTCTGCTCTCCGCGGATTTTGCGGGATTCGAATTTTGGGAAGCGTGCTGGACGGGCGAAGCCGTGGTAATTGGGACGGATTAGGCAGGTCGCCTTGATCCCTGCACCACCTTTTTCGCCACGTATCGCGCGCGCGACTGTTGCGGGATTTGTTTAGATCGTCTGGGCCTACAAGTCAGTCACTCAGGAATGACCTTATAAAAGACGTCGGACCGGCCCTTTGAACAGTGCGCCCTCATTCTCTTTCTTCTTCCTTAGACTTCTCCTCTGCGCCCGCTTCCGTTCTCGGCGTCGCAACCTCGCTCGGACTCGATCCGCCGCCATGGGAAAAGAGAAGACGGTGGTGTTGGAGCGCGCGAAGACGGCGACCGCGAAGGCGAAGGGCAAGAGGACCAGCCGGGGCGGATCCTCGTCAAGATCCGGCCTGCCACCGGGCTGGATCCAGGGTGACTGGATCCGCTCGACGATCATCCAGGATGACCTCGACGACCTGGTGGAGGGAGGACTGATCCCCCACGAATTGGCGCGGCTCCCAGGGAACGAGACAGAGCCGCAGCCGCGGGAGGGTGAGTGCGTTCTCCTCGCCACTACGTCGACCGCGGGTTTTCTTTGCCTCCCCATCCTTTCTTTCGTGGCTTTTTGAACTTCTCCGGGGCTCAACTCCACCACTTCACTCCAAACACCATAGTTTATCTGGCTGCCTTTGTGTCAATGTGCGAAAATTTCTTGGGTTGTCGACCGCACTGGGGTCTCTTCAAACACATATTCACCTGCCGCTCCCAGTCGGTCAAGAAGGCCAACCCGAGTGATGAGAGGACACACGTGATCTAGATGAGGAACAAGAGTACCTTCCCAGCGATGATCCTTCCCGACTCGGTCCGGGGCTGGCAGTCGACTTGGTTTTACTTTAAGGACCAGCCGACCCCGGGACAGTCGACTGGACTTCCCCTCTTTTCCCTGGCTCGAGTGGAGAAGCCCTCTTCCTTGAGGGTGATCCTAGAAGAGAAGGCGCAGGTCAAGGCGTTGGTCGAGCAGGTCCTCCAACTTGTCCGTGATGGGGTGACTGGGATGGACCTGCTGGAGGTCTTTCTCAGTCGACGCATCCAACCGCTTCAGGCCCGTGACCATCCGATGTGGATGTACTCGGGACTCGAGGACTCCACTCGGATCCACCCGGAGGACGTCAGCGAAGACACAGTGGAGAAGTGGTTGAGGGGAATCACCAGCAACAAAGACAATCCACGGGGATCTAGGAGGGTGATTCCATTCGACCACTCGCGCCAGCCGGAACAGGTATGATTCTGCTTTGCCAAGTATCTTCTCGATTCACTGTGTGACACCTTGTTGATGGTCGACCAAATTTCTTTTGCTTGTTGTCCTTTCAGGCTCTCATTGATATGTACTCGATGCCCAATGGAGTGCAGGAGCAAGACGTCGAGGAAGGAGCGAGCGGGGGCGAGAGTGGCCAGTGGCACTCGGATGCGGAGGAGGACGAGGAGAGCGACGACTCGAGTGATGATGAAGAGGTCGACTCACCTCCTCACAGAGAGAGGAGATCCAAGCACACTCCCGACCCGGCGAGCACCCCAGTCCTGGCGACCGTGCCGACTGGGTAATCTTCGAAGCGCCCCCGGACATCTTCCCCAGCGCCGATTGAGAAGGATCCGAAGTAGCTCAAGGTTGTGCCGCCTCCTGCGCCAAAAGCATCGAAGGCCACCTCCTCCAAACCACCGAAGGCTTTGCCTAGAATCAAAGTGACCATCCCCACCATCTCCGGGTAATCATCTGACCTGTTCTTTTCGTCGACTCGAGCAACAGAACATAACCGACTGAGTGCGGACATTTGCAGTGCTGCTACATCAGGAACCTCTTCCTACCAGTACCGAGACGAGGAGATGGAAGACGCGGTTACCTCCAACCCAGGTAAAAACTCTTATGATCTTGTTCTTGATTACTCGGTCGATTGAATTCTAGCGGTTCACTTGGGGTCGACTGAACTTCTCTGCAGCTCCACCCAACGTCATCGATCTCCCAGACGATGATGAAGATGTGGCTCTTAGGCCCAGAAAGAACAAAAAGGTAGCGGCTGGTAAGGCGTCTCAGCAGGGACCAACGATAACACCAACCGTCCGTCAATCTGAAGATGCGGGCGGAGCCTCTATAACCTTCGATGTACCCTTGTCGAGTGAGCGCCCTACACCGTCGACTGTACCGGTGTCTCCTTCAGTCGTCCAATCTCATGCCCCGGAGCTCCAAGCTGCTGCACCTGGGTCGTCTGCCCTCTTCTTCGCCAGCTACCCTGTTCTGGAAAACTAGTCGGATGCGGCTGTGGAAGCCATCCGTCAGACTAACGTGATGATGGAGCGGATGAAGACGGTGCACGAGAATAGCCAGGCTGCTTATGACGCCAGTGCTGCTCTCCGGGCCAATGTCCAGGTAAGTAAACTTTCGACTGACCTTGTGTCTATCAGGATATGCTACCCAAAATATTTTCTTTCATACAATCTCATGTTGTTTGCGTCAAATCTGTACACCCACTGGGTGTTTTGTTGTCTTTGGTATTTGCGCTCTTCCACTCGGTCTGGGCGAGTAGGATCTGAACCAGTGGGGGCACGCTAAGTGCACCCACTGGGTGTAGTCCCCGAGACCGCAGTCGACTGCTGGCAGTCGACTGGGGTCTGAGTTTTTTTCCTTTCTTTTCTTCCACTCGACCCGGGCGGACCGGTCGAATGAGATCCGAACCGGTGGGGGCACGCTAAGTGCACCCACTGGGTGTAGTCCCCGAGACTGCGGTCGACTGCTGGTAGTCGACTGGGGTCTGAATAGTTTTTTTTAACTTGACTCGGGCAGACCGGTCGAGTTAGGTCTGAATCAGCGGGAGCACGCCAAGTGCACCCACTGGGTGTAGTCCCCGAGACCGCAGTCGACTGCGTGCAGTCGGCTGGGGTCTAAGTGAACTCTTTAAGTTTTATTCACTCGAAAGTAAAAAAACTTTGATCTTGTCGATTGACACGTCTTTTGCCTCCTGCAGAAATCTTGTACTCTCATTTCCAAGTTTACTGAACTTGAGGAGAAGTAGAGGCAACTCAACCTCAATTTGGAGCTGGCCCAACAGAAGCTGAAGAAAGCTCAAGATGAAGTTGCTGGTATGGAAGGTAACTGTCTGTCGGCTATTCACGTTGATCGTCTTTTAAAATATTTCTTCGATCTTTTGTTTGATCCGATTGCTTCTTTTGCAGAGAAAATGAAGTTAGCTTTGGATAAAAAGGACTCGGACCTCGCAGCTATGTAGAAGGAAGCCCAGGATAAGACTGCCCTTGCAGACCAGAAGCTGGCTTCAGTCGGAGCGTTGGAATGGGAGGTGAATAAGCTGAAGTCCTGTCTCAATGAGTCTAACCGAGAAGTGAGTCATCTGAAGAAGGATAAAATTTCCCTGAATGAAAATCTGGAGTCCGCGGTCCAGAAGAGGAATGACACAGAAGCTTATCTGAGAACTCTTGCCAAGAAGCTCTATCTTATGCTGGAAGGTACTTCTTTTAAACCAACTGTGTTGGTGCTTGCAAACGAATCATGTCTGGTCGACTCACTAATTTTTTGACTGCAGAGTTCTGTCAAGACTTTGACGAGGAAACCGGAAGGGTCGAGGCGGGTCTAGACCCTATCGCTTCTCCCGTTTGCGACGAAACTGCCATGAACGTGCTCCGACTGGAGTCTCGTGTCGCCAGCGTCACAAGTTACCTCATGCGTCTGAAGGTGGCAGTCTCACGAGTCGACTCATGCTCTGGCCAAGGGCAACGCTTCAAAATGACCTAGAATCTCTGATGGCTCGACTCGACGGGATCCCCGATCGAGTGCAAGAATGGAAGAAGTCCTCTACCCGGTGTGGTGCTGACATGGCGCTGTCCTCGGTACGAGTCCACTGCAAGGAAGCCCGTGAAGACAAGCTGGCGGCGATCAAGGTCGCCAACACCAAAAGGCATGACTTCCAGTCCTTCATGGAAACTTCCAACGCTGCTGCCACTCGGACCGCGGATGGGATCGACTTGGACGAATTCGTCGAACGAGCCAGCCCTCCTCCTACCGAGTGAACAAACTTATGATATTTGAATCCGTCTTAAATTTGCCTCGGAATGCCGAGTGATTGCTGTAACCGTTAAACTCCTTCGGGCTTGACGCTCGAATACTTTTGATTTGCTGCTCAGAACTTTAGGATTTATCCGAATTACTTTTGGGTATACTTGCAATTGCTTTTGGGATCTGCTCCATTGTATATGTGGCGTAGCTCGGAGGAGAAGGTTGCAATCGACCTGCGCTTCGCCGTCCTTACGGACAAGGATGGAGCGTACGTTGTATTTGTGGCGTAGCTCGGAGAAGAGGGCCGCGGTCGACCTGCGCCTCGTCATCCTTGTGGGCAAGGGTGGAGCGTATGTTGTATTTGTGGCGTAGCTCGGAGAAGAGGGTCGCGGTCGACCTGCGCCTCGTCGTCCTTGCGGGCAAGGGTGGAGCGTACGTTGCATTTGTGGTGTAGCTCGGAGAAGAGGGTCGCGGTCGACCTGCACCTCATCGTCCTTGCGGACAAGGATTATTATAAACTTAGGCGAGTGCTAGACTGCAGCTAAGCCCCCGAGTGGGAGGATTGCTCACCACTCGGTAGGATTTTACAAACTTAGGCGAGTACTGGACTGCAGCTAAGCCTCCGAGTGGGAGGATTGCTCGCCACTCGGTAGGATTTTACAAACTTAGGCGAGTACTGGACTGCAGCTAAGCTCCCGAGTGGGAGGATTGCTCTCCACCCGGTAGGATTTTATAAACTTAGGCGAGTACTGGACTGCAGCTAAGCTCCCGAGTGGGAGTATTGCTCACCACTCGGTAGGATTTTACAAACTTAGGCGAGTACTGGACTGCAGCTAAGCCCTCGAGTGGGAGGATTGCTCACCACTCAGTAGGATTTTACAAACTTAGGTGAGTACTGGACTGCAGCTAAGCCCCCGAGTGGGAGGATTGCTCACCACTCGGTAGGATTTTATAAACTTAGGCGAGTACTGGACTCCAGCTAAGCCCCCGAGTGGGAGGATTGCTCACCACTCGGTAGGATTTTACAAACTTAGGCGAGTATTGGACTGCAGCTAAGCCCCAGAGTGGGAGGATTGCTCACCACTCGGTAGGATTTTATAAACTTAGGCGAGTACTGGACTGCAGCTAAGCCCCCGAGTGGGAGGATTGGTCACCACTCGGTAGGATTTTACAAACTTAGGTGAGTACTGGACTGCAGCTAAGCCCCCGAGTGGGAGGATTGCTCACCACTCGGTAGGATTTTACAAACTTAGGCGAGTACTAGACTGCAGCTAAGCCCCCGACTGGGAGGATTGCTCACCACTCGGTAGGATTTTACAAACTTAGGCGAGTACTGGACTGCAGCTAAGCCCCCGAGTGGGAGGATTGCTCACCACTTGGTAGGATTTTACAAACTTAGGCGAGTACTGGACTGCAGCTAAGCCCCCGAGTGGGAGGATTGCTCACCACTCGGTAGGATTTTATAAACTTAGGCGAGTACTAGACTGCAGCTAAGCCCCCGAGTGGGAGGATTGCTCACCACTCGGTAGGATTTTACAAACTTAGGCGAGTACTGGACTGCAGCTAAGCCCCCGAGTGGGAGGATTGCTCACCACTCGGTAGGATTTTACAAACTTAGGCGAGTACTGGACTGCAGCTAAGCCCCCGAGTGGGAGGATTGCTCACCACTCGGTAGGATTTTACAAGCTTAGGCGAGTACTGGACTACAGCTAAGCCCCCGAGTGGGAGGATTGCTCACCACTCGGTAGGATTTTACAAACTTAGGCGAGTACTGGACTGCAGCTAGGCCCCCGAGTGGGAGGATTTCTCACCACTCGGTAGGATTTTACAAACTTAGGCGAGTACTGGACTGCAGCTAAGCCCCCGGGTGGGAGGATTGCTCACCACTCGGTAGGATTTTCTTTCGAGCTTAGGCGAAACGGATTTGCGGCTAAGCCTCCCGAGTGAGAGGCATGCTCATCACTCGGTAGGATTTTCTTTTGAACTTAGGCGAAACGGATTCGCGTCTAAGCCCACCCACTGGGGGATTTCGGAGGTAAATAAAAACAACAACAATCGTGCGAGGAGACTGAAAAGCTCTAGTCTTTGACGAACATATTACAAAGGTACTTCTTATTACATTTTATTCGAACGAGTGCTTAAGTATAAAAGGGGCGAAGCAGCTCCGCGTTCCAAGCCCGTGGCTCATCCTTTTGATGCTCAATGCTATAAAGATGGTATGCTCCATTGTGGAGAACTTTGGTGATGATGAAGAGGCCTTCCCAAGACGGGGCGAGCTTGTGTGGTTTCTATTGATCCACTCGAAGAACCAGGTCTCCCTCTTGAAAGGTTCGACTCCTCACGTTTCTGGCGTGGAATCGACGCAAGTCTTGCTGATAAATGGTCGATCGGATCAAGGTCATCTCTCTTTCCTCCTCTAAGAGATCGACTGAATCTTGTCGGACCTGCTCTGCTTCCTCTTCGGAGAAGAGCTCGACTCGGGTTGTGTTGTGGAGCAGGTCACTTGGCAGAATAGCTTCGGCTCCATAGACCAAAAAGAAGGGAGTTCTCCAGTCGATCGATTGGGAGTTGTCCTCAAACCCCAAAGAACTAACGGAAGTCCATCGACCCAAGCGCCTGATGCGTGTTTGAGATCACGCATCAGTCGGGGTTTCAGTCCTTTGGGAATTAGGCCATTCGCTCTTTCTACTTGTCCGTACGACTGCGGGTGAGCGACTGAAGCATAGTCGACTCGTGTGCCTTGAGAAGCGCAAAAAACTCTAAACTCATCAGAGTCGAAGTTCATCCTGTTGTCAGTGATGATGTTGTGTGGAACTCCATATCTGAATGTCAATTCTCTGATAAAACTGACAGCGGTGCTGGCTTCAAGATTCCTGATAGGTTTAGCTTCGATACATTTGGTAAACTTATTGACTGCTATGAGCACATGAGTGAAGCAGCTCCTACCAGTCCTCAGTTGTCCATATCCAATCCCCAAATAGCAAAGGGCCAGACAAGAGGAATGGTCTTCAGGGCTGACGCTGGCTTGTGAGACATGTCAGAGTAAAACTCGCAGCCTTCACATCTGTCGACTATATCTTTCGCCATTTCATTTGATCGTGGCCAATAGAATCCTGCTCGGTATGCTTTAGCCATGATGGCCCGAGAGGACGCATGGTGACCACAGGTCCCCGAGTGGATGTCGTTGAGGATCATTCGACCTTCTTTTGGCGTTATACATCTCTGACCGACTCCAGTCACGCTTTCCCTGAACAGTTGTCCTCGGTAAAGGCCTTGGATCGATGGACAATCTGTCGAGCCTCTTCTTCGTCCTCTGGGAGTTCCTTCCTAAGGATGTACGCATTGTACGGCACTATCCAGTCAGGAGTAATGACCAGAACCTCCATGATTAGGTCGACCACGGCTGGGACCTCGACTTCAGTCGGATCTGTGGCGCTCTTGGGCTGCGGGGGCTCTTCAGTAAAAGGATCTTCCTGAACTGTCGGTGTGTGAATATGTTCCAAAAACACATTGCTGGGACTGGCTTCTCTCTTGGAACCTATCTTTGCCAAATCATCGACTACTTGATTTTTCTGAAGGGGTATGTGATGGAGCTCTAACCCCTCAGACTTCTTTTCCAACTTCCTCACCGCATTGCAGTAACCAGTCATAGTTGGGCTTCTAACGTCCCATTCTTTCATCACTTGATTGACCACCAAATCTGAGTCGCCGTAAACCATGAGGCGACGGATGCCGAGTGAAATGGCCATATGTAACCCATATAGGAGTGCTTCATATTCTGCTTCGTTATTGGAGGAATCGAAGTGAATCTGGAGGACGTATCTGAGCTTGTCTCCTCGGGGGGAAACCAGTACCACCCCAACACCAGAACCATTCAGCATTTTGGATCCATCAAAGAACATGGTCCAGTGCTCCGAGTGAACTTGAGTCGGCAGTTGCTGTTCGATCCACTCGGCGAGGAAATCTGCCACTGCTTGGGACTTGATAGCTTTCTTTGCCTCAAACTTGATATCTAAGGGAAGGAGTTCAATCGCCCATTTTGCCACTCGACCTGTTGCATCTCTGTTGTGTAGAATCTCCGACAATGGAGCGTCGCTGACGACTGTAACAGAGTGATCAGAGAAATAGTGTGCAACCTTCTTCGTGGTCATGTAAATCCCATAAACAAGCTTCTGATAGTGTGAATACCTCTGCTTTGACAGAGTCAGGACTTCAGAAATATAATAAACCAGGCGCTGAACTTTATAAGCTTTTCCCTCTTCTTCTCGCTCGACCGTAAGTACTGTACTAATGACTTGTCCAGTGGCTGCTATATAAAGTAGTAAAGGCTCTTTGCTGATTGGGGCAGAAAGCACCGGCTGGGTGGAAAGCAGGGTTTTTAGCTCTGCAAATGATGCATCAGCTTCAGGAGTCCACTCAAACTTATCTGATTTCTTCATCAATCGGTAAAGAGGCAGCTTTTCATCGAGGCGAGAAATGAATCGACTTAGGGCGGCCAAACAACCAGTAAGCTTCTAGACATCATGCACACGCACAGGGCGTTTCATCCAGAGTATAGCACCCACTTTCTCTGGGTTAGCATCGATCCCTCGTTCAGAAACAAGAAAACCAAGTAATTTTCTGCCTGGAATTCCAAACGTGCACTTTGATGGATTAAGCTTGATATCATACCTTCTGAGGTTGGCAAAGGTTTCAGCAAGGTCAGCCAGTAGGTCGGAACCTTTACATGACTTCACCACAATGTCATCCATGTATGCTTCCATATTCCGACTGATCTGAGTGAGCAGGCACTTCTGAATCGTCCGCATGAATGTGGCTCCAGCATTCTTCAAGCCGAATGGCATAGTGACATAATAGAAGCACCCAAATGGGGTGATGAAAGCTGTTTTTATCTCGTCGGGTCCGTACAGACGGATCTGGTGGTACCCGGAGTAGGCATCCAAAAAGGACAAACGCTCGCACCCCGCAGTCGAGTCGACTATCTGGTCGATGCGAGGGAGAGGAAAGTGATCTTTCAGGCAGGCCCGATTGATATGTTTGGAGTCGATGCACATGCGAAGTGATTCGTCCTTCTTTGGGACCATGACAACATTGGCTAACCACTCGGAGTGGTAAATCTCACGGATAAACTCAGCTGCCAAAAGCCGAGCCACCTCTTCACCGATTGCCTTCCTCTTCTGTACGGCGGACCATCGAAGATGTTCTTTGACTGGTTTCACTTTTGGGTCGACTCGCAAATGATGCTCAGCCAGTCCCCTGGGAACACCTGGCATGTCCGAAGGTTTCCATGCAAAGATGTTCCAGTTCTCACGGAGGAACTGGGTGAGCGCTTCTTCCTATTTGGAGTCGAGTGTTGTTGAAATGTGAGTCGGAGCAGCA
Organism: Triticum aestivum; assembly: GCF_018294505.1. Classification (NCBI taxonomy): domain Eukaryota; kingdom Viridiplantae; phylum Streptophyta; class Magnoliopsida; order Poales; family Poaceae; genus Triticum; species Triticum aestivum. The sequence goes on along the minus strand of NC_057812.1, from coordinate 255,445,036 downwards.
TTGGGATCCGTCGGGTGAATGTGAATCAACTTTGTTTCGCCAGACGACTGGAATGCCGAATCCGTGGCGGGCTTCTTGGCTCGCAACAAATCACTCGGATCTGCACTTTTTTGGTATTCTTGCAAATCTACTACGGCCATCTGTGCATCGACGATCTTTGAGCCCTTCTGGAAGCACTCTTCCGCTTTCTTCTGACTACCAGTGATAGCGATCACCCCTTTGGGACCAGGCATCTTCAATTTGAGGTACACGTAACATGGTCAAGCCATAACGTGCATAAGCCAGCCTGCCCAGAATAGCATGATAGGCACTCTGGAAATCCACAACTTCAAATGTCAACTTTTCTTTGCGGTATCACCGAAAACCACGTCGAGAGCAATCTGGCCGAGTGATGCAACCTTTTTGCCAGGAATGACCCCATGGAAACTCATATTACTTTCACTGAGTCTGGACATCGGAATGCCCATTCCTTTCAACGTCTCTACATACAGTACATTCAGGCCACTGCCACCATCCATCAGAACCTTAGTCAGTCGGGTGCCTTCGACTACTGGGTCGACCACCAACGCTTGCCTCCCAGGGGTGGCTATGTGCGCTGGGTGATCGGACTGGTCGAATGTAATGGCAGTCTGGGACCACTTCAAATAACTGGGTGTCACCGGAGCGACCATGTTCACTTCTCTGTTGATGACTTTCAATCGACTTTTACTCTAAACGTCAGCGAAAATCATCAGAGTGGAATTCACGTGGGGATAACCATCATCATCTGTCGTGGTTCTAAGCCTGACAGTAGAGTGGGGGTAGGTATGGAGAGGCAAGGTCCTAGCTATGGAGAGGTTGTAAGCACAAAGGATGTACGAGTTCAGGCCCTTCTCGGAAGAAGTAACAGCCCTACGTCTCGGAGCCCGGAGGCGGTCGAGTGGATTATGAGTGTATGAACTACAAGGTGCCGAACCCTTCTGCCTGTGGAGGGGGTGGCTTATATAGAGTACGCCAGGACCCCAGCCAGCCCACGAAGGAGAGGGTTTAAGGTGAGTTAAGTCTGGGGCGTTACTGGTAACGCCCCACATAAAGTGCCTTTACTATCATAAAGTCTACTTGATTACAGGCCGTTGCAGTGCAGAGTGCCTCTTGACCTCCTGGTGGTCGAGTGAGTCTTCGTGGTCGAGTCCTTCAGGCCAGTCGAGTGAATCCTCGTTGGTCGACTGGAAGGCGACCTCTTCTAAGGATGTCCTGGGGTAAGTTACCTGGATCAGGTCCATGACCCTACCCTAGGTACATAACCCCATCATTAGCCCCCGAATGGATTGAGGCTTCGAGTGAAGAAGGAGTTGATGTCGTTTCCGATTAACCTTTGCGCTCCGGTTGTGCGCTGTTCTGGACCAAAGAATCTCTTCGTCGACAGGAAACAACTTGCCTTCAGTCGACTTGATCCATTCTGTTTTTGCGTCGAGTGATCTTTCAGGCTTCGACGATCTCCGAGCGACGGATCGCCGGAAACACCGCGCCTGACAGACTGATTTGTTGCTCGCGGATTCCGCGGGATGCGAAATTTGGGGGCGCGCGCGAAGCGGGGCGGACCGCGGCGTTCGAATGGGACGGGGCATGGACGCCTCGATCTCCGCGCCGCCTTTTTCGCCATGTATCCCGTCTGCGCAACTGTTCCAGATATGATTAGATCGACTGGGCCCACCTGTCATCCACTCGGAAGGGACCTTATAAATGTGCCCGGCGAGGATTTCTGTGCTGCGCCTTAGCATTCTCCCCCTCTCTCTGCTTCCTTCCTCCCTGCTCAGCGTGCTCGCTCTCGCCCCCGCACCAGTTCCCTTTGCGCATCTCGCCGGCGACCATGGCCAAGGAGAAGACGGCGGCGCTGGAGCGCGCAAAGAAGGCGTCGGCATCGGAGAAGGTGAAGGGGAGATCCACCAGCCGCGGAGGGTCCTCGTCCAGATCCCGCCTGCCGAAGGGCTGGGTCCAAGGAGACTGGATCCAGTCGACCATCACGGAGAATGACCTCCTCGACATGGCCAACGAGGGCTTGATCCCCCACGGAGCTGCGAGGCTTCCGGGGAAGGAGTGGCAGCCCCAGCCAGAAGAGGGTGAGTGTGTGCTTTTGGCCACTCATGTCGATCGTGGGTTTTCCTTGCCGCCGAGTGTTTTCTTTCGTGGCTTTTTGAACTTCTTCGGAGCGCAGCTCCACCACTTTACCCCAAACTCCATTGCCTATCTTGCTGCGTTCGTGTCCATGTGTGAGGGTTTCTTGGGCTGTCGACCGCACTGGGGTTTGTTCAAACATATATTCACGTGTCGATCTCAGACCGTGAAGAAGGCGAGCCCAGGTGATGAGAGAACCCGAGTCGTCCAAATGTGCGGGGGCCTGGGGATTCAGGTGAGGAATAAGAGCACCTTCCCGCCCATGACCTTTCCCGAGTCCGTCAGAGGCTGGCAGTCGACTTGGTTCTACTGCCAGGTCCAGTCGACGCCAGGGCAGTCGAGTGGACTCCCTCCGTTCACCATGGACCGAGTGAGCAAGCCTTCCCCTCTGAAGCTGATTCCGGAGGAGAAAGCTGACGTGAAGATGTTGATGGAGCGCGTGGTGCAGTTGGTTCGGGAGGGGGTGACGGGCATGGACCTCCTGGAGGCTTTCCTCAGGCGTCGCATCCAGCCTCTCCAGTTCCGGAGCCACTGCATGTGGTTGTACTGTGGGACCGAAGACGAGACTAGAGTCCATCCAGAAGCAGTCGACGATGTCACTCTGGAAAGGTGGATGGCAGCCGTCACCGGAAACAAGGACAACCCACGCGGAGCCAGAAGGATTCCTCCGCTCGACCACAATAGCGACTCAAACAAGGTACACTTGCTCTGCTCTCCACTGCGCTCTTGTCGTATTTATTTCTGTTAACTCTGCTGACTGGTCGACTGATTCTTGTCTATGCATCTGCTAGGCCCTCACCGAGCTGTACTCAATGCCCAATGGGGCACAAGCTTCGACTGAGGAGGGCGAGGCGAGCGGGGGCGAGAGCCAGGAAGAGGAGGAATGGGACTCGGATGCTGCGGAGGATGATGACGATGATGATGATGACGACGGTGATGAAGACGACGTCGAGGACGAAGAAGAAGAGGAGGAGGAGGTCGTACCATCACGCTCAGAAAGGCGGTCGAAGCTTGTCCACGACCCTTCGACCGAATGTGGTAAGGGGGTTGCGACCACCACTCAGTCGACCAAGCGCCCTCGGACCACCTCTCCGGTGCCGACTGAAAAGGCGCCGAAGCAGCCCAGGGCGGCCTCGTCGAAGCCGATCAAGCTCTTGACGAAGATGAAGGTGTCCATCCCCACCATATCAGGGTAACCATGCTGCTCATATTTTCTTATTCTGTGTGAACTTTATCTCTGGTCGACGCTTAAGTTAGTCGACTGATCCTTTGGAGTTGCAGTGCTGCTACTTCTGAGACCTCGGCCCGGGCTGATGACCACGAGATGGAGGATGCGGCAACTTCGAACCCAGGTACTGTACTCTTAACACCGTTTTTAGTCGACTGACTCGCGACCTCTGATCCTGATTCTTCTCCGCAGCTCCACCCAATACTGTTATCAATCTCCCTGACGACGACGAGGATGAAGAACCACTGGCACGCAGGAAGAGTCGGAAAACGCCCGCCAGTAAGGTGCCTCAGGATGTGACGGCGCCTGAGACTCTGACTGTGGAGGAAGAGAACACCACTCGACACACGGTGTCCTTCGCAAATCCACTGACGAGTGCTCAGCAGCCCTCCCTCTTCACGACTCACCACGTCCCAGAGGACCAAGCTGGCGCAGCGAAGGAAGCAATACGCCAGGCGGGACTCATGATGGAGCAGCTGAAGACCATCCGGGACGCGAGCCAGGCAGCTTATGACGCCAGCTCTGCCCTCCAAAGCAATGTCCAGGTCAGTCGACCGCTGTTTGTTCTGTTGGATATGCTACCAAAAACTTTTCTTTTCCGGAATTTATAGCAGTCACCCACTGGGTGTGTCGAATAAACTCCGTGTTAGCGGGGGCACGCTGAGTGCACCCGCTGGGTGTAGTCCCCAAGGCTAAGGTCGACTGCTTGCAGTCGGCCTTAGGCTTTATGATGTCAATCTTTCCGTCAGTCGACTGGTCGACTGGATTTCACAAACCGGTGGGGGCACGCTGAGTGCACCCACTGGGTGTAGTCCCCAAGGCTAAGGTCGACTGCTGGCAGTCGGCCTTAGGCTTTATGATGTCAATCTTTCCGTCAGTCGACTGGTCGACTGGATTTCACAAACCGGTGGGGGCACGCTGAGTGCACCCACTGGGTGTAGTCCCCGAGACTGTGGTCGACTGCTTGCAGTTGATCACAGTCTTAGAGAATGCATCTCTTTTTTTTTTTGAGGTCGACTGGTCGACTTTGTCTTCAACAGGATTAGTGGGGGCACGCTGAGTGCACCCACTGGGTGTAGTCCCCGAGACTACGGTCGAATGCTTGTATTCGGCTGTAGTCTTAGAAACGTGTGTTTTTCCCTTTTTCACTCGGAAGTGAATTATTTTTGACATTTAGTCGATTGGTTCTTCGCAGAACTCTTGTGATCTTGTGGCTCGCTACTCAGAGCTGGAACAAAAACATACTCAAGTCGAGCTGAGCTTGAAGCTGGTTCAGGAGAAACTGACAAAGGCAAAGGAGGAGACCGAAGGTATGTTTGGTGAGACCCTGACGACTGCTTTTCCCCTTGCTTGTTTCAAAATCTGATCTTGCTGTAACTTGCAGGTAAGGTAAGGGAGGCCCAGCAGAAGAAAGACCTTGAGCTAGCTGAGAAGATCAAGCTTGCTGACGAGAAGTTAGCTTCAGTCACCAAGCTCGAACAAGACAATACCAATCTGAAAGCTGCTCTTGGGATTGCCAACAAGGAGTCAGTCGACTGAAAACTGATAAAGCTGCCCTGACCGACCAAGTCAGCAAATTGACTGAGAAGAAAACTGAACTGGAGGCCTTCCTGAGTGGCCTTGCCAAGAAGCTGTTTCTTATGCTTGAAGGTAAACCTCCATGTTTGGCAAACATTTCCAATTGTGGCTTTTTCCATTCGACTATCCCCTTGACTTAGTGATCATCCTTGCAGAATTTTGTCAAAACTTTGAAGAAGAAACCAGCCGACTGGAGCCAAACCTCGACCCCGTCAATTCTCCGGTGAACGACGAAGTTGCCATGGATGTTTTCCGACTGGAGTCTCGTGTTGCAGCTGTCGTGGACTATCTCGCAAGGCTGAAGGCCGCCACATCTCGCATCGACTCGACGCTCTGGCCTGAGGAGACACTTCAGAATGACCTTGAGTCGCTGATGGCCCGCTTGAACACGATCCCTGGTCGAGTGCAGGAGTGGAAGAAGTCCTCGGCTCGGTGTGGTGCAGATGTCGCTCTGTGTCTGGCCCGAGTCCACTGCAAAGATGCGCGAGAAGAGAAGCTGGCGGCCCTTCGGGTGGCCAATACGAAGAAGCACGACTTCAGGTCCTTTATGGAGACTTTCCTTGCAGCTGCCACTCGGATCGCCGACGGAATTGACCTTGATGAATTTGTTGCACCTTCCAGCCCTCCACAGGAGGGGTAAAAAACTTCTTCTGGCTCGACGCTTTAAATTTGCCTCGGTATGCCGAGTGGAATTGTAACCGACAAACCTTAACGGGCTTGACGCCTGAGCACTTTCGGTTCCTTTAGATATCGATTCAGACTTGAATTTGGCGCTTGAATATGATTGCCTTCGGCTCAAAATGTCTTTTGCAGGTTCAAAGCAAGGCGCCTTTTCTGCAATCGACTTATTCTTTAGTCCACTTAGGCGAGCACTGGGCTGCGGCTAAGCCCCCGAGTGAGAGGGTTGCTCTTCACTCGGTAGGATTTTATAACTTAGGCGAGTGCTTGGACTGCAGCTAAGCCTCCGAGTGAGAGGGTTGCTCTCCACTCGGTAGGATTTTTATAACTTAGGCGAGTGCTTGGACTGCAGCTAAGCCCCCGAGTGAGAGGGTTGCTCTCCACTCGGTGGGATTTTTATAACTTAGGCGAGTGCTTGGACTGCAGCTAAGCCCCCGAGTGAGAGGGTTGCTCTCCACTCGGTAGGATTTTTATAACTTAGGCGAGTGCTTGCACTGCAGCTAAGCCCCCGAGTGAGAAGGTTGCTCTCCACTCGGTAGGATTTTTATAACTTAGGCGAGTGCTTAGACTGCAGCTAAGCCCCCGAGTGAGAGGGTTGCTCTTCACTCGGTAGGATTTTTATAACTTAGGCGAGTGCTTGCACTGCAGCTAAGCCCCCGAGTGAGAGGGTTGCTCTTCACTCGGTTGGATTTTTATAACTTAGGCGAGTGCTTGCACTGCAGCTAAGCCCCCGAGTGAGAGGGTTGCTCTCCACTCGGTAGGATTTTTATAACTTAGGCGAGTGCTTAGACTGCAGCTAAGCCCCCGAGTGAGAGGGTTGCTCTTCACTCGGTAGGATTTTTAATGACTTAGGCGAGTGCTTGCACTGCAGCTAAGCCTCTGAGTGGAAGGCTGGCTTACCACTCGGTAGGATTTTGATAAACTTAGGTGAGTCCTTGGACTGCAGCTAAGCCTCCGAGTGAGAGGGTTGCTCTTCACTCGGTAGGATTTTTATAACTTAGGCGAGTGCTTGCACTGCAGCTAAGCCTCCGAGTGGAAGGCTGGCTTACCACTCGGTAGGATTTTGATAAACTTAGGCGAAACGGATTCGCAGCTAAGCCTCCGAGTGAGAGTCTGGCTCACCGCTCGGTAGGATTTTTACAAACTTAGGCGAAACGGATTCGCGGCTAAGCCACCCACTGGGTGGGAATTTTATGTGGACAAAAATAAAAAGTGACAGAAATTATGGAGGAACTATGACACTATTATTTTGATGTCCATGAGCTACAGAAGTACTTTATTGCAACTCATCCGAGTGATAAAACTTAAGTGTAAAATGGGCGGAGTAGCTCCGCATTCCAAGCTCGGGGCTCGTCGATATTATGCTCGACGTTGTAAAGACGATACGCCCCATTGTGGAGGACCTTGGTGACGATGAAGGGACCTTCCCAAGAAGGAGCAAGCTTGTGTGGTTTGTGCTGATCCACTCGGAGAACCAAATCCCCTTCCTGGAAGGCTCGACCTCTCACATTTCTGGCGTGGAAACGGCGCAAATCTTGTTGGTAGATGGTCGAACGGATCAGAGCCATCTCCCTTTCTTCCTCTAAAAGGTCGACTGCGTCCTGCCGCGCTTGTTCAGCTTCTGCTTCGTTGTAGATTTCAACTCGGGGAGCATTATGCAGAAGATCACTCGGCAAGACCGCTTCAGCTCCGTAGACCAAGAAGAATGGAGTTCTTCCGGTCGACCGATTAGGTGTGGTCCGCAGTCCCCAGAGTACAGAGGGAAGTTCGTCGACCCAAGCTCCAGCCGCGTGTTTGAGATCACGCATCAGTCGAGGCTTCAATCCCTTAAGAATCAGTCCATTAGCTCGCTCTGCTTGTCCATTCGACTGCGGATGGGCGACTGAAGCGTAGTCGACTCGTGTGCCCTGGGAGTTGCAGAAAGTTCTGAATTCTTCTGAGTCAAAGTTCGACCCATTATCCGTGATGATGCTGTGCGGGACTCCATATCTGAATATTAGTTCCCTGATGAAGCTAACAGCAGTACCGGTGTCAAGGCTCTTGATTGGTTTAGCTTCGATCCACTTGGTGAACTTGTCGACTGCCACCAGTACATGCGTGAAGCCGCTTCGTCCTGTTCTCAAAGGACCGACCATGTCCAGCCCCCAAACTGCAAAAGGCCAGACGAGTGGGATGGTCTTCAAAGCTGACGCAGGCTTGTGCGACATATTCGAGTAGAACTGACATCCCTCGCACTTATCCACTATCTCTTTTGCCATCTCATTCGCCTTGGGCCAGTAAAATCCGGCTCGGTATGCTTTGGCCACGATGGTCCGAGAGGACGCATGATGACCACAGGTCCCCGAGTGAATATCATTGAGGATGAGTCGACCTTCTTCTGGTGTTATGCACTTCTGACCGACTCCAGTCGCGCTTTCTCTGTATAATTGTCCTTTGATTACGGTAAAGGCCTTAGATCGACGGACGATCTGTCGAGCCTCTTCCTCATCCTCCGGAAGCTCTTTCCTCAAGATATATGCGACATACGGAATCGTCCAGTCGGGAATGACCACCAAAACCTCCATGATCAAGTCGACCACCGCTGGGACTTCAACTTCAGTCGGATCTGTGGCACTCTTGGGCTGCGGAGTTTCTTCGGTGAAAGGATCTTCTTTGACTGACGGAGTGTGTATATGCTCCAAGAACACACCACTCGGAATGGCTTCTCTCTTGGAACCTATCTTTGCTAGATCATCAGCTGCTTGATTTTTCAGTCGGGGTATATGATGGAGCTCCAACCCCTCGAACTTCTTTTCCAGCTTCCTCACTGCACTGCAGTATCCAGTCATGGCTGGGCTTCTCACGTCCCACTCTTTCATCACCTGATTGACCACTAAATCCGAGTCGCCATAGACCATTAGGCGACGGACGCCGAGTGAAATGGCCATGCGCAACCCATATAGGAGGGCCTCATATTCTGCCTCATTGTTGGAGGAATCAAAGTGAATCTGGAGCACATATCTGAGCTTATCTCCTCTGGGGGAAACCAGGACAACCCCAGCACCGGAACCATTCAACATCTTAGAGCCATCAAAAAACATGGTCCAATGCTCCGAGTGAACTTCAGTCGGCTGCTGCTGTTCAATCCACTCGGCGAGGAAATCTGCTATTGCCTGGGACTTAATGGCTTTCTTTGCCTCAAACTTGATATCAAGGGGAAGAAGTTCAATCGCCCATTTGGCCACTCGACCAGTTGCATCTCTGTTGTGCAAAATCTCTGATAGTGGAGCGTCGCTGACGACTGTGATGGAATGGTCAGAGAAATAATGAGCAACCTTCTTTGTGGTCATGTATATTCCATACACAAGCTTCTGATAATGAGGATATCTCTGCTTGGATGGAGTCAAGACTTCAGACAAATAATACACTGGGCGCTGAACTTTGAGAGCTTTTCCTTCTTCTTCCCGCTCGACCGTTAGCACAGTACTGACGACTTGTCCTGTGGCTGCGATGTAGAGCAACAGAGGCTCTTTGCTGATTGGAGCAGCAAGCACCGGCTGGGTGGAGAGCAGAGCTTTTAGCTCGGCAAACGCTGCATCAGCTTCTGGAGTCCACTCGAACTTGTCAGCCTTCTTCATCAGTCGGTAAAGAGGCAGTGCCTTTTCACCGAGTCGTGAGATGAATCGACTTAATGCGGCCAAGCATCCAGTAAGCTTCTGGACATCGTGCACTCGCACAGGGCGTTTCATTCGGAGAATAGTGCCAATCTTCTCTGGGTTAGCGTCGATTCCCCGTTCGGAAACGAGAAAACCGAGTAACTTGCCACCAGGAACTCCAAATGTGCACTTTGATGGATTGAGCTTGATATCATACCTTCTGAGGTTGGCAAATGTTTCGGCGAGGTCAGCGAGCAGGTCGGAACCTTTTCGTGACTTGACAACAATATCATCCATATAAGCTTCCACATTCCGACTGATTTGAGTGAGTAGACACTTCTGAATCATTCGCATAAATGTGGCTCCGGCATTCTTGAGGCCGAATGGCATGGTGATATAGCAGAAGCACCCGAATGGAGTGATGAAAGCTGTTTTTACCTCATCGGGCCCGTACAGACGGATCTGGTGGTACCCGGAGTAAGCATCTAAAAAAGACAACCTCTCGCATCCCGCGGTCGAGTCAACAATTTGATCTATGCGAGGGAGAGGAAAGTGATCTTTCGGGCAGGCCCGGTTGATGTGCTTGAAATCAATGCACATTCGGAGCGACTTGTCCTTCTTAGGAACCATGACGACATTAGCGAGCCACTCGGAGTGGTATATCTCTCGGATAAATCCTGCCGCCAACAGTCGAGCCACTTCTTCACCAATGGCCTTTCTCTTCTGGACGGCGGACCGCCGAAGATGCTCTTTGACTGGTTTTGCAGACGAGTCGACTCTTAGGCGATGCTCAGCCAGTCCCCTGGGAACACCTGGCATGTCAGCGGGCTTCCATGCAAAAATGTCCCAGTTCTCACGGAGGAACTGGATGAGCGCTTCTTCCTATTTTGGGTCGAGTGTTGTGGAGATGCGGGTCGGAGCTGCATCGGGGTCGGTCGGGTGAATATGAACAGGCTTCGTCTCCCCAGACGACTGGAATGCAGACTCTGTAGCGGGTTTCTTCGATCGCAGCAAATCACTCGGATCTGCGTTTTGCTTGTACTCTTCGAACTCGACCGCTGTCACTTGGGAATCGGCAATCTTGGAGCCCTTCTGAAAGCACTCCTCTGCCTTTTTCCTATCACCGGTGACAGTGATCACTCCTTTGGGGCCGGGCATCTTCAATTTGAGGTACACGTAACATGGTCGAGCCATGAACCGTGCATAGGCTGGTCTCCCCAAAATGGCATGATATGCACTTTGAAAATCCACGACCTCAAACGTCAACTTTTCTTTGCGAAAATGCTTCGAATCACCAAACACCACGTCCAAAGCTATCTGGCCGAGTGACTCGGCCTTCTTCCCTGGTATAACTCCATGAAAGCTCATGTTACTAGTGCTCAGTCGGGACATCGGAATGCCCATACCTTTCAATGTGTCTGCATATAACAGATTCAGCCCACTTCCACCATCCATCAGCACTTTGTCAGTCGAGTGCCTTCGACAACTGGATCGACCACCAAAGCTTGCCTCCCAGGGGTGGCAATATGAGTCGGGTGATCAGATTGGTCGAATGTGATGGGTGTTTGAGACCACTTCAGATAATTTGCCTTTGCTGGGGCAACCATGTTCACCTCTCGGTTAATCACTTTCAGTCGACTTCTGCTTTCCACATCTGCAAAGATCATCAGAGTGGAGTTGATATGCGGATATCCTCCCTCACTGTCCTCCTTGTCTTCGGCCTTGTCTGACTCCTTCTCCTTGTCCTTAGACTGTTTTCCCTGAAACTGCTGGATCAGGAGTCGACATTGGCGAGTGGTGTGCTTCGGGTAAATGATATTCCCCTCTTCGTCTTTCTTCGTGTGAATGTGACATGGCATATCCAACACGTCGTTCCCTTCTTTATCCTTTACCTTCTTGGGGTTCCAGGATCCTTTTGGTTTCCCCTTAAACTTTCCTTGAGTCACGGCCAGAGCCTCTCCAGGAGCTGCCGGTTCAGCCTTCCGCTTCTGTTTCCGACTGGTGTTTCCTTTTTCCGACTGACTCGGCTTGTGCTTGCCGCTTCGGAGTCGGTCTTCTTCTTCGCCGTTGGCGTACTTGGTAGCAATCTCCATCATCCGACTCAAGGTCATGTCACCGGTTCGACCAAATTTCAAACTCAGTTCTCTGTTCTTGACGCCGTCTTTGAAGGCGCAGACTGCCTGATGATCAGAGACATTTTCCACAGTGTGGTGCAAAGTGATCCACCTCTGAATATACTCTCTGAGAGTCTCATTAGCTTTCTGCACGCAGACTTGCAACTCTGTCAATCCAGCTGGTCGCTTGCAAGTCCCTTCAAATGTTCTGACGAACACTCGGGACAGATCTTCCCAAGTGTAAATGCTGCTAGGAGGTAATTGAGTCAACCATGCCCTGGCAGAACCTTCCAACATGAGGGGTAAATGCTTCATGGCCACCTCGTCGTTCCCACCACCAATCTGAACTGCCACTCGGTAGTCCTCAAGCCAAGTTTCGGGCTTAGACTCACCAGTGAACTTGCTGACTCCTGTTGCCAACCTGAAATTGGGGGGGATAACTGCGGCTCTGATAGCTCTGCTGAAACATCTCTGTCGAGTGCACCTCGATGGGCTCTGTTCCGGTCGACCAACCCTTGCACGATAATGGATCGCGCGTCGAAGCCTGGCTCTCTGGGGTCAACTGGAACTCTTTGCCCTGTACTGTACTGACGCCTATCATCTGGCTGCCGAGGAGCGTAAGACCCACCCCTCGGAGGGGAATAGGGCACTCGACGCCTATCATCTCGGTCGAGTCTGTCGCCATATTGATCTCGCCGATTCTCTCGCCCTTCGCGCCGCGGAGGCGATCTGGGGCTGTGAGCCGACTGAACCGTATTCACAGTGACGGATCGACTGTGAATTCTGTTGCGCGACTGAGACACGGCTGAATTCTGATCTCCTGCTGCCCGGAGCAGATCCCTGATCTGCAGCAAACCTCTGCCAGCTTCCGACTGCGAAGGCTGGATGGACTCTGCTATACGGGTCGCAGCTGCTAAATTCTGAATTGGGGTTCGATATACCTGAGTCGGCGGGAAGAGTTGACGTCGACTGGTGTCGGGAACTCGTTGCCGCGCGCGCTCGTCGAGTGCTCGCTGAAGGTTCTCCAGTCGAGTGCGCTCGGCCAAATTGGCCAGGCGCGCCTCCTCCAAGGCACGAGCCTCGGGGGTTTCTCCTGCGATGGGAATACGCAGGGGATCCTCGTTCCTGCGGCGAAGTTCCTCTCTTTGCAGAGAGTCGAGTGGCTCGGGTTGGTACTCTTCGTAGCCTCGCGTAGGGTCGCCGCCGTCACCTGCTCCACCACCACGGGCGAAGCCAGGGGGACTGTGGGGCCCATCGACCATCAAGATTTCCGCCGCTGGATCACTGCTACCGCACTCGGATGCAGTCTCTACGGAGCCAGTCGACAGATCGAACAAGCCGTAGAGAGGTTCGTCGGGCTCGATTGCCGCAACTTGGGTGGTGGCCGATTGGCGAGCCACCGCGTGCCTCACCCATCGCTGAAGCCTCGACCGGCCCGAGCGCTTGCGCTGGCGGGAGACCGGGAGGGTGGACGATGGAGGAGCCGACCGATACTGGGTCGACGGTTGCCGCAGCAGAACGCCGCGGACACATGCGCGAAAATGCGTCGCACCGCGGACGGGGAGCGCATCTACGTCGAGTGGAGCCTCCTGGAGCCATGCGGAGTCGTCGGCGATGAAGGTGAGAGTGCCGAGACGGATCTCTTGACCCTCGACCAAAACTCCAGCAGACACCATGATGAAAGTACTCGGAAGAATCGCAACTTCTCCACAAAATCGCTAAAACACCTGCCCCACGGTGGGCGCCAACTGTCGTGGTTCTAAGCCTGACAGTAGAGTGGGGGTAGGTATGGAGAGGCAAGGTCCTAGCTATGGAGAGGTTGTAAGCACAAAGGATGTACGAGTTCAGGCCCTTCTCGGAAGAAGTAACAGCCCTACGTCTCGGAGCCCGGAGGCGGTCGAGTGGATTATGAGTGTATGAACTACAAGGTGCCGAACCCTTCTGCCTGTGGAGGGGGGTGGCTTATATAGAGTACGCCAGGACCCCAGCCAGCCCACGAAGGAGAGGGTTTAAGGTGAGTTAAGTCTGGGGCGTTACTGGTAACGCCCCACATAGAGTGCCTTTACTATCATAAAGTCTACTTGATTACAGGCCGTTGTAGTGCAGAGTGCCTCTTGACCTCCTGGTGGTCGAGTGAGTCTTCGTGGTCGAGTCCTTCAGGCCAGTCGAGTGAATCCTCGTTGGTCGACTGGAAGGCGACCTCTTCTAAGGATGTCCTGGGGTAAGTTACCTGGATCAGGTCCATGACCCTACCCTAGGTACATAACCCCATCATCATCCTCTTCCTCATCCTCAACCTTGTCATCTTCTTTCTCCTTTTCCTTGGGTTGTTTCTCTCAGAATTGTTGGATTACGAGTCGACACTGCCGATTGGTATGCTTCGGGTAAATGGAATTACCATCTTCATCTTTTTTGGTGTTGATGTGGCATGGCAAATCCAGCACATCATTTCCATCTTGATCTTTTACTTTCTTGGGGTTCCACGGTCCCTTGGGCTTCCCCTTAAACTTTCCTTGAGTCACGGCTAAGGCTTCACCAGGAGCAGCTGGCTCGGCTTTGCACTTCTGCTTCCGACTGGAGTTTCCTCCTCCGGTTTCATGGGCGACTGTTTTGTGCTTGCCACTCCAGAGTCGATCTTCTTCTTCACCGTTGGCATATTTGGTGGCAATTTCCATCATCCGAGTCAGAGTCATATCTCCTATCCGACCGAATTTCATATTCAACTCCCGATACTTGACGCCTTCTTTAAAGGCACAAATTGCCTGATGATCAGACACATTCTCCACCATGTGATGCAATATGATCCATCTCTGGATATAATCCCTCAAAGTCTCATTCGGTTTCTGAACGCGGCACTGTAATTCGGTCAACCCTGCCGGCCGTTTGCAAGTACCTTCGAATGTTCTGACAAATACTCGAGCGAGATCTTCTCAAGTATAAATACTACTAGGTGTTAACTGATTCAGCCATGCTCTAGCCGAGCCCTCCAACATCAGAGGAAGGTGTTTCATGGCCACTTCATCATTGCCGTCACCAATCTGGACAGCCACTCGACAGTCTTCAAGCCAAGTGTCCGGCTTGGACTCACCAGTGAACTTACTGACTCCAGTCGCCAACCTGAAGTTGGGGGGAATCACTGCAGCCCTGATGGCTCTGCTGAAGCACTCCGAACCTGAGATATGCACCCTGCTGCTGGTTGGTAGATCTCTGTCACGACCTTCTCGATGAGCCTTGTTTCTGTTAACCAAGCCCTGAACGAGAATAGACCTCGCATCAAAGCCTGGTTCTCTGGGGTCGACTGGAATCCCTTGCCCCATACTGTGAGGGCGCATGTCATCCTGTTGTCGAGGCATGTACGACCCACTCCTTGGGGGAGGCGTGGGCACCCGACGACGATTATCGCGATCTGCTTGGTGATCATACTGCTCACGGTTTCTGTACTGATCTCGTCGATCTCCACGTCCCTCACGCCTCGGGGGCGATCTTGGGCTGTGAGCCGACTGAACTGTGTCTGCATCCACGGATCTGCTATGGATCCTATTCCGCAACTGAGATACTGCTGTATTCTGCTCTCCCGCCGCACGGAGCAAGGCCCGGATCTGCACCAATCCTCGACCAGCTTCTGACTGGGAAGGTTGGATCGACTCCGCTATCCGGGCTGCAGCTGCGAGATTCTGGATCGGGGTTCGGTATACCTGAGTCGAAGGCGGAAAAAGTTGACGTCGACTGGATTCGGGAGCACGCTGTCGAGCACGCTCGTCGAGTGCGCACTGGAGGTTCTCCAGTCGAGTGCGCTCAGCCAAGTTGGCCAAGCGCACCTCCCAAGGCCTGGGCCTCAGGGGTTTCTCCAACGATAGGAGTATGGAGTGCATCCATGTTCCGGCGGTGAAGTTCTTCTCTCCGCTGCGAAGAGAGGGGTTCGGGGCATTACTCTTCATGAATACGCGACGGATCGCCGCCCCCATCGCCTCCGTCTTCACGGGTGAAGCCAGGAGGACTGCGTGGCCCATTGACCATCAAAACTTCCGCCGCTGGGTCACTGCTGTCGCACTCGGATGCAGTCTCTACGGAGCCAGTCGACAGATCGAATAGGCCGTAGAGGGTTTCGTCGGGCTCGATTGCCACGACTTGGGGGGTGGCCGACTGGTGAGCCACCGCATGCTTCACCCACCACTAAAGCCTCGATCGATCGGAACGTTTGCTCCGGCGGGCCGCATGGAGGGGGGAAGCCATAGGAGCCGACCGATACTGGGTCGACGGCTGCCGCAGGACGACGCCGCAGACGCACGCGTGAAAGTGCGTTGCCCCGCTGACGGGGAGTGCCTCGACGTCG
This sequence comes from Triticum aestivum, assembly GCF_018294505.1. Taxonomy (NCBI): domain Eukaryota; kingdom Viridiplantae; phylum Streptophyta; class Magnoliopsida; order Poales; family Poaceae; genus Triticum; species Triticum aestivum. The sequence goes on along the minus strand of NC_057812.1, from coordinate 255,429,316 downwards.
AGTGGAGCCTCCTGAAGCCAAGCGGAGTCATCGGCGACAAACACGAGCGCGCCGAGACGGATCTCGCGGCCCTCAGCCAAACCTCCACCTGAAACCATGATGAAGGGGATCGGAAAAATTGCAACTTCTCCAAAAAGTCGCTAAGACACCTGCCCCAAGGTGGGCGCCAACTGTCGTGGTTCTAGATCTGACAGTAGAATGGGGGGTAGGGATGTAGAGGCAAGATCCTAGCTATGAAGGAGTTGTACACGCGAAATTTACGAGTTCAGGCCCTTCTCGGAGGAAGTAACAGCCCTACGTCTCGGAGCCCGGAGGCGGTCGACTGGATTATGCGCGTGTGAGTTACAGGGGGTGCGAACCCTTGTCCCTGAGGAGGGGGTGGCTTATATAGAGTTCGCCAGACCCCTCCTGCCCTCAGTTACAAAGGGTTTAAGGGTACATAAAGGTAGAGACGTTACTGGTAACGCCTCTAATAAAAGTACATAAATGATCATTAAAGCTATGACTTAAATCCCGTCCGTTGCAGAGTGAGCGGCTCTTGATCTTCTGGTAGTCGAGTGGTTGTTCGTACGGTCGAGTGTCTTCAAGATTGTCGAGTGGAACATGGCTTTATGGTCGAGTGGACGATGATTTTTCTTCGACTGCTTCTGGTTCTTTAAGGGATGTCCTTGGGGAGGGTATCTGATCAGATCCATGACCCTACCCTAGGTACATAGCTTCATCAGCTGCCGCCGGGCCGGACCAGCCGACCGATGGTTTCCCACGGTCCCAAAACCACACCACCGGGCATCCATCAGCACCTATCCGGCGACCGGAGCAACGGCGAGGATGAGGGAGCCGAAGGGAAGGGGAGCCGAACCTCAGATCTGGCGAGAAGGGGGGTCTCCACGCCGCAGCCACCACCTGCCGCCGTCCCACCACCCGTGTGGTCGGGAACGCCGGCCAGGATCCCCCGCGAACGCCGCCAGCCGGAAGGGCGCCGCCGCCGCGCCATGAAGGGCCGCCGCCCCAGATCCGCATTCCTCCGCCAGGAACCAGAGCGAGCAGGGCCTCGCCGCCACCGTCACCGGCGGCCTCCTCGGGTGGCGACGAGGGGGGAGGAGGCGGGGGGTGGCGGCGCTAGGTGGAAACCCTAGTCGCCTCCCGAGTCGCTCGAGCGGACGACGCGGGGGCTCCGGGGGGGAGGGGAGGAGGTCTGTGGTTTCACAAAATGTAGCTATTGACCATGCATGCCTACAATTCGAGCTAAAGTTTGGTGGCAGGCGCAGGAGTATATATAACATTATGATTGCTATGTTGTGGCAACAAAAAGAAGGGAATTGCTCCACCATTGTATGCCCCACTAGCTATGTGGTCTTATTTTTGCGCAATATCCTTCTGCTACAACACACACATACATACATACATACATGGAGTACGAAAATAATGTGAAACATAAAGTACACCGCTCCCTCCCACGATGACACGATGTATTGCATTGCATTGTTTGACTCATAATGACATCTGGAGACCTCTAGCTTTTATACTGCATCTCAGTGTTGTGGACCAGGTACTAAGCATTTGACCACGCAGCATGGAGATGATTCACTCGACATTTTGTTGCGACCCATTACACGTGTCACTCTACAAAGGCACGTCGACATCAAAGAAAGAAGTGATACTGCTCCTTAATCATCTATCCACAACAGTACAAGAAGTGAACCCATGTACGTAGTAGGGTTACTTGACTGGGACATATTGTAGGGCAAATAAACCGCGGTGGCGCATCGGGCTCGACTAGCTCGTGTATGGGCGCGAGCTGGACGCGTCGGGTGCGCCGGGTTCGCGGCGAGTAGCGCGTGCGTGCGTGTTTGCGTACAGCACGGTCATGTCCATGTGGGTGTGCGCGGTGTGTGTGGCCGCAGGCCATTGGCGAGCCGCGTGGGGTGATTGCGTGTGATCTGTTGGAGGCCTGCCGTGACCCTTGCGCGTCGGAGCGCGTCGTGGGCACGAGTGAGGCGGGCGGATCGCGGGTGCGAAGGGGGGAGCGTGGGTGCGTGCCCGGTCGCTGGCTCTAGGTATAAAGTCGCGGCGGTGATCGTTGTAACGGTGCGGGGTTTTTGAGTTTGAGCTCAAGGTTGAGACGTTCGTGCGCCAGAAAAAATCCTTGCTGTGTTCCTGTTCTTGTTCCTCCTTCCTTTCTTCTTCGTCGGTTCGAGCCACGGCAACAGAAAGAGAGAGGAGGGCAGTAGCGAGGGACTGGCAGTTCCAACATTTGGCATCAGAGCCACGTGAAGGTCGGGGCGTGCTGGCGATGTCGATCGTCCCCTACGGCGGCGGTGCGGGCGGATCGCTGCCTCAGATGGTGCCGCAGCTCACCGGCGACAACTACACGGTGTGGGCCATCAAAGGTCGAGGCAAACCTCAACGCGGCCGGGCTGTGGGAGGCGGTGGTCGTGCCGGAGGACGCGGCGGCGGCCGTGATCGCCAAGAAGGACAAGCCGGCGAGGGCATACCTGCTCGGCGCGCTCGCGGAAGACCTGCTCCTGCAGGTGGCATCGAAGAAGACGGTGGCGAAGGTCTGGGCCAGCCTCAAGGCGCGCTTCGTCGGGGCCAATCGCGTTAGGGCGGCGCGGCTGGGCACGTTGCGCAGCGAGTTCGAGCTCCTGCGGATGGACAGCGGTGAGTCGCTGGACGCCTTCGCGGGCAAGATCAGCGGCATGGCAGCGCGCTACGTCGGGCTGGGAGCTACCCTTGACGACGCGGTGATGGTGAAAAAGTTGCTGGACTGCGTCCCGGATCGCTTGTACGCGGCGGTCGCCGGGATGGAGCAGTTCTGCGACTTGTCGACGCTGCTATTTGAGGACGCGCTGGGACGCCTGAAGGCGTTCAACGAGCGGCTGCGACGGCGCGGGCAGGCTGGCGGCGAGCGAAGCGACGGGCAGCTCATGTACACGGCGGCGCAGTGGCGAGCTCGGGATCGGCATCAGGGAGGTGTGCGGGACGACGACGACGTGCGCAGCAACGCGTCGGGCTTCGGCTCCAACCGGCGAGGGCGTTTCTATAAGGGCGGCGGGCGCGTCCACTTCAAGCGGGAGTGCCCGCAGCTCAAGAAGGAGCCGTCGAGGGAGCGTGCACTGCTGGCCAATGGCGACATCGAGGACGGCGGCCTGCTCTGAGCCACGGCTTAGGGAGGTGAAATGTAGGGCAAATAAGCCGCGGTCGCGTATCGGGCTCGACTAGCTCGTGTATGGGCACGAGCTGGACGCGTCGGGTGCGCCGGGTCTGCGACGAGTAGCACGTGCGTGCGTGTGTGCATACAACACGGGCGTGTCCGTGCGGGTGTGCGCAGTGTGTTTGTGGCCGCAGGCTGTTAGCGAGTCGCGCGGGGTGATCGCGTGCGATCTGTTGGAGGCCTGTCGTGACCCGTACGCATCGGAGAGCGTCGTGGGCACGAGCGAGGCGGGTGGATCGCGGGCGCGAAGGGGGGGAGCGTAGGTGCGTGCCCGGTCGCTGGCTCTAGGTATAAAGCCGTGGCGGTGATCGTTGTAACTGTGCGGGGTTTTTGAGTTTGAGCTCAAGGTTGAGGTGTTCGTGCGTTGGGAAAAATCCTTGCCGTGTCCTTTTCTTCTTCCTCCTTCCTTTCTTCTTCGTTGGTTCGAGCTACGGCAACACAAAGAGAGAGGAGGGCAGCAGCGAGGGACTGGTGGTTCCAACACACATGTCGGTCCCGGTTTCACCATTTCAGACTGTCGATTAGTTACCTTCGAGACCCGGGCACAGCATCGCAGTTACACAATTGCTACTATAATTCTTTTTAATGATTCCACTATGAATTATATACGGATCTATATAGATATATTTTAGAGTGTAAATTCATTTATTTTGCTTCTATATAGTTTATAGTGAAATTTCTAAAAGAACGTATATCTAGAAACGGAGGGAGTAGAATTTAGCAAGACCAAATAACTTGTGAAAACACACGTATGCTAATTAAGCGGACGTGCAGCCGTGCAAGCAAGGCAGCATGGCCGGTGCTCATCCCCAGGGCCAAGCTGAGCCAGCCAGTTAAAGGTGTCGAGTCGAAGAAAGCAAGAGAAAACCATGCAGGAATCTCATCCCGCTCACCGGCCGGCCCATCCGTTCACACGCAGGCGCAGTCCACCTCGCCGGCCGGATCACTCGCCCTGCACTGCACTAACCTCGGTCGCCTCCATCCATCCGCGCCACCTTTCTCGCACTTTAAATACCCCCTCGATCGCGCGCACTCGATCAGCACTATCCGCGCACCACCGCCACCACACCAAGGCACCAGAGGTAGCTAGCTAGTGGAGTGGTGGACGCCCCGCCGCGCGCACGGGCGGCAAGCATGGGCCCTGCGGCGGTCGCCGTGCTGGTCATCCTCTGCGCCGCCGGCGCCGAGGCCCGCGTCCCGGCCGGTCACCTCGCGACGAGGCGGCGCGACAGTGTTCCCGCGGGCGTGGGTGCGTGCGCGCTGGCCGTGGCGCCCTTCGGCTACCCCTGCGAGGAGCACACGGTTCGGACTGATCTTGGCACAGATCGATCAGATGCTCCCGTCGTGTTAGAAGATGACCCGTCGTTGATTCATTGGCTTGTTGATTGGGGTGTAGATGACGACGGTGGACGGGTACATCCTGAGCCTGCAACGGATCCCGAGGGGGCGGCGCCCCAGCGGCGGCGGCGGCGCGGGGCAGCCGGTGCTCCTGCAGCACGGCGTTCTCACGGTACGCGTGTGTTTAGTCCGTCGTGGACTTCCTCCCATAAGTTAGGATAATCGCGCACAGGGCATGCATGGCGCCAAACATGGTTTTATGATGGATGGTGTCATGCACGCCGGCGGACGCCGCGTCGTGTGTGGCACAAAGAGATTTGATCGATGCCGTCATGCGTGCGTGCCCTTGGAGGCTGCACGTTTGGGCATGACACAAAAATAATGGTAGAGATTTGGTATGGTGCATTGATGTGAGAGATAAGGGGGACTAACGGCGCCGGGGCATGCATGCATGCATGCAGGACGGCATGACATGGCTGCTGAGCTCGCCGGAGGAATCGTTGGCGTACATCCTCGCGGACAGCGGCTTCGACGTCTGGGTCGCCAACAACAGGGGCACCAGGTGGAGCAGCCGCCACGTCTCCCTCGACTCCTCCTCCCGGGTACCTACTCCGACTACAATAGTGAATGATGGATACCCTGGCCAACTACTAAATTAGTTATCCTGATTAAGTCGTCCTAACTAATTGTGACCAGAGGTACTGGGACTGGTCGTGGGACGACCTGGTGGTGAACGACATGCCGAGCATGGTTGACTATATCTGCAGCCACACGGCGCAGAAGCCGCACTTCCTCGGCCACTCCATGGTAAGTAAACAAGCCGTTCAGAGCTTTCTCAGTCTCGGCCCGGCCATTCCTCCTCCATTGCTCGTGGTCGACCATGCTGCTTCTGGCACTTATTTACGTGTGTATGCAGGGGACGCTGGTGGCGCTGGCGGCCTTCTCGGAGGGCAGAACGGTGGACAAGCTCAAGTCGGCGGCGCTGCTGACCCCGGTCGCCTATCTGTCCCACATGACCACCCCCCTCGGCATACTGCTAGCCAAGGCATTCGTCGGAGAGGTACAGCTGAATCCGGTCTTGTTCTCAACTTAATTGCTGACATGTGCATCCATGTACTATAATCCGTGTGATTTTTGTTCCATGTTGACGACCAACCAGCTCATCACCATCCTCGGTGTGGCGGAGTTCAACCCAGTAACGTACGCCATTCATTCTCGTACCAGTATCTTCAGTTCGGAGACTGATTGAATTCCTGCTTCTTCGGAGCTGGCTGACGCCTTGTTGCTTCATTGTTCGCTGCAGGCCGGCGGTGGCGAGCCTCTTCAAGGAACTGTGCCGCCATCCTGGAACCAACTGCTACGACCTCCTCACAGACTTCACAGGTATCTCTACTTTTTGCTAGTACTAGTATGTGTGCATGCATCGAGAGGTTTCAGAGCTGAGCGTCCATGGCGTGTGCGTACGGCAGGGAAGAACTACTGCCTCAACAGCTCGGCCGTGGACGTCTTCCTCCAGTACGAGCCGCAGCCGACGTCCACCAAGACCATGGTGCACCTCGCCCAGACGTTCCGCGACGGCGTGCTGTCCAAGTACGACTACGTGTGGCCGGGCGTGAACGTGGAGAAGTACGGCCAGCCGGACCCGCCGGCGTACAACATGTCCAACATACCGCCGGGCTTCCCGCTCTTCCTCAGCTACGGCGGCCGGGACGAGCTGGCCGACCCCGTCGACGTCGGCCGCCTCCTCGGCGACCTCCGGGGCCACGACCCCGGCAGGCTCACGGTGCAGTACCTGGAGCAGTTCGCGCACGCCGACTTCGTCATCGGCACCTGCGCCAAGGACTACGTCTACAAAGACGTCGTCTCCTTCTTCAACCGCTTCAACTAGCAACAAGCTCTCGTCTCCAACAAACACGGGAGATTTGGAGGATGAACAGCTACAGTTGCTGCAAGATTACGGAGGGGAAATTACGCTTACATATAGTAGCTGTGAATATGTCAATGGGATGGAAATATCATAATTACACCAGAGGTGATCGCTATGGCTACATGGTCCGGCTACATGCACACGTTTATGCACATGCTGATGATTACCAGGCGATCCCTGAACTGAAAGTATGGCCACTCGTATAACTGTACTGCGGTGCCAAAGTTTACAAAAAATATATACGTAGATTGGTGGTGTTATTTATTTATTGTGTTGGAGTACGATAGATCGTACTTCCTCAGCCCAGTTTTATTGTGCCCCCTCGCATTTTGGGTTAAATTTTGACGATAAATTTCACTAGTGAAGCATACACTATATGTACACCACGAGAAAGCTCTTCCAAATACAAATTCAGTGATACTCCCTCCGTTTTCAAATATAAGTCTTTTTAAAAAATTTAACAAATAACTACATACGGAACAAAATAAGTGAATTACACTTTAAAATATATCTATACGCATCCGTATGTTGTAGTCCATTTGATGAAACTTCTAAAAAAACTTATATTTAGAAATGGAGGGAGTACAATTTTGTGGCACATCTCATGTTTGGTTAGTCCTGTAGATGGTCAAACTTTGACTCGTAATAAATCAAAACCGAGGAAGTAGTACAATACTATAGAAAAATAATAATGAAAGCGCTCAATCGACTAAGTCAATGTACGCTATGTGGATTTGCTAGCGCCGCGTAATTTGTCTTCGTTTTCATAGTATGATTTGGAGTTCGGCGTTTCTGCTTCTGAGCTCATCTGCACCCTTCTCGATGAAAAAAAATCAAAATAAATAGAAAAAATTCAAAAAAATACAATTTTTTTGTGTGGTAGATAAGTTTATGCTTGAGGTTCACTTCAAGTTTAACTCATTTGAACATCTAAGCAACTCTCAGCAAAAAAGACAAAATCAGAAACTATAAAAAAGTTTACTGTTCACACACTGTTCTAATTCTATTTGTTCTTTTTTTGCTGAGAGCTGCTCAAACGTCCAAATAAGTTGAAATTTAGAGCGAACCTCATGCATAAAATTTTCTATCACACAAAAAAAGTTTAGATTTTTTTGAATTTTAAGTGTTTTTTTGGAGTTTTTTGCTGGCCAGGTGCAGATGAGCCTGGGCACCGAATTGGGTTTTTGGTACCGTATAGTCTATCTTTTCTTAGCAAACTATACTGTGTAGGCAGGGGCGAAGGCAGGGCGGTTGGAGGAAACCCTAGCCGGGGCTGCCCGCACCTTCTCCCTGCCTTCATCTCCCCTCGCCACTGCCGGAGGGCACCGCCGGGCGAAGCCCAACTGGCAGCAGGGCCTCTTATCCCTCCTCCCCTGTTGGCTACGGCACGGGGACATGTTGAGCGGGTGGGGAGCGCGGCATTCTCGCAGGGCATTGCGACGGTGTCTCGGACAGCCGGGCCTTGGACGCGGCAGTGCGTGGAAGCGGCGGCGGCGGCTGCGTGGCACAGGTGGCGGGGCAGGCCGACGCAGCATGATGGCGGGTGCCAGTTTCGTTAGATCTGGCGCTTGGAGTCGTAGGCTGTGGGCAGCGAGGGCCGCTGTCCTCCGTCATGGCTACAATGGTGTCGGCATGGTGGACGCAGCGGTGTGGTGACGGTCCTTGTGCTCTTGTCGCATCAGACCTGGCCGTCGATGTGTTCCGGAACTACTGCTGAAGATCTTGTTCAAGGATATTGTCGGTGTCAAAACTGGTGGATCTTGGGTAGGGGGTCCCGAACTGTGCGTCTAAGGCGGATGGTAACAGGAGGCGGGGGACACGATGTTTACCCAGGTTCGGGCCCTCTTGATGGAGGTAATACCCTACGTCCTGCTTGGTTGATCTTGATGATATGAGTATTACAAGAGTTGATCTACCACGAGATCGTAGAGGCTAAACCCTAGAAGCTAGCCTATGGTATGATTGTTGTTGTCCTACGGACTAAACCCTCCGGTTTATATAGACACCGGAGGGGGCTAGGGTTACACATAGTCGGTTACAAGGAAGAAGATCTACATATCAGTATTACCAAGCTTGCCTTCCATGCCAAGGAGAGTCCAACAGTTCGGCCAAAGGATATAGTCCGGCTGTCCGGAGACCCCCTAATCCAGGACTCCCTCAGTAGCCCCTGAACCAGGCTTCAATGACGATGAGTCCGGCGCGCAGATTTGTCTTCGGCATTGCAAGGCGGGTTCTTCCTCCGAATACTCCATAGAAGATTTTGAACACAAGGATAGTGTCCGGCTTTGCAAAACAAGTTCCATATACCACCGTAGAGAGATTAATATTTCCACAAATCTAATCTGCTGACACGTTTGACAGCATGACATCATACCACGGCCCGGTCATTATTCGAACCGTTTTTCTCAACCATCACTGCACATATCGCGAGGCGGTTTTCTTGACACGTCTTGTCGAAGCAGAGATCGTGTCTCCTTATCATGGGATTCTCATCAATATGGGTATGGGTAACCCAACCGCGCCATCAATTACGGCGTTCGAGGAATAAGCGATTTTACCAGGTAAGTGGGGAGGCGCATCGCCTCCTCCGCCCTTATAAAGGGACAAAGATTCACCTTTTTTACCCACGCCTCCTTCCTCCTTGCTTATCCATTCTCGCACACTCGAGCTCCAGCGCCCAAGTTCGCGTCTTTCTCCTCAAACCATTCCAAGCATGTCTGATAACCCGCAAGTATAGGGGATCGCAACAGTTTTCGAGGGTAAAGTATTCAACCCAAATTTATTGATTCGACACAAGGGGAGCCAAAGAATACTCTCAAGTATTAGCAGCTGAGTTGTCAATTCAACCACACCTAGAAACTTAATATCTGCAGCAAAGTATTTAGTAGCAAAGTAATATGATAGTAGTGGTAACGGTAACAAAAGGTAACAGTAGTAAAAGTGATGTTTTTGGTATTTTGTAATGATGATAGCAATAGCAACGGGAAAATAAATAAGCGAAGAACAATGTATGGAAAGCTCGTAGGCAATGGATCGATGATGGAGAATTATGCCGGATGCGGTTCATCATGTAATAGTCATAACCTAGGGTGACACAGAACTAGCTCCAGTTCGTCAATATAATGTACGCATGTATTCCAAGTATAGTCATACGTGCTTATGGAAAAGAACTTGCATGACATCTTTTGTCCTATCCTCCCGTGGCAGCGGGGTCCTTACGGAAACTAAGGGATATTAAGGGCTCCTTTTAATAGAGAACCGGAACAAAGCATTAACACATAGTGAATACATGAACCACTCAAACTACGGTCATCACCGGTAAGTATCCCGATTATTGTCACTTCGGGGTTAATGGATCATAACACATAATAGGTGACTATAGACTTGCAAGATAGGATCAAGAACACTCATATATTGATGAAAACATAATAGGTTCAGATCTGAAATCATGGCACTCGGCCCTAGTGACAAGCATTAAGCATAGCAAAGTCATAGCAACATCAATCTCAGAACATAGTGGACACTAGGGATCAAACCCTAACAAAACTAACTCGATTACATGATAGATCCCATCCAACCCATCACCGTCCAGCAAGCCTACGATGGAATTACTCACGCACGGCGGTGAGCATCATGAAATTGGTGATGGAGGATGGTTGATGATGACGATGGCGACAGATTCCCCTCTCCGGAGCCCCGAACGGACTCCAGATCAGCCCTCCCGAGAGGTTTTAGGGCTTGGCGGCGGCTCCGTATCGTAAAACGCGATGATTTCTTCTCTCTAATTTTTTTCTCCCCGAAACTCAATATATGGAGTTGGAGTTGGAGTCGGAGAGGCAACAGGGGGCCCACGAGGTAGGGGGGCGCGCCCCCCACCCTCGTGGGCAGGTGGTGGGCCCCCTAGCCTTCATCTTTTGCAAGCATTTTTCATATTTTCTAAAAAGTTGCTCCGTGAAGTTTCAGGTCATTCCGAGAACGTTTGCTCCTGCACATAAATAACACCATGGTAATTCTGCTGAAAACAGCGTCAGTCCGGGTTAGTTCCATTCAAATCATGCAAGTTAGAGTCCAAAACAAGGGCAAAAGTGTTTGGAAAAGTAGATACGTTGGAGACGTATCAACTCCCCCAAGCTTAAACCTTTGCTTGTCCTCAAGCAATTTAGTTGACAAACTGAAAGTGATAAAGAAAAAACTTTTACAAACTCTGTTTGCTCTTGTTGTTGTAAATATGTAAAGCCAGCATTCAAGTTTTCAGCAAAGATTATAACTAACCACATTCACAATAACGCATAGGTCTCAAGTTTACTCATATCAATAGCATAATCAACTAGCGAGCCATAATAATAAATCTCGGATGACAACACTTTCTCAAAACAATCATAATATGATATAACAAGGTGGTATCTCGCTAGCCCTTTCTGAGACCGCAAAACATAAATGCAGAGCACCTTTAAAGACCAAGGACTGACTAGACATTGTAATTCATGGTAAAAGAGATCCAGTCAAGTCATACTCAATGTAAACTAACAGTAATGAATGCAAATGACAGCGGTGCTCTCCAACTAGTGCTTTTTAATAAGAGGATGATGACTCAGCATAAAAGTAAATAGATAGGCCCTTCGCAGAGGGAAGCAGGGATTTGTAGAGGTGCCAGAGCTCGGTTTTGAAATAGAGATGAATAAATTTTGAGCGGTATACTTGATTGTCAACATAACAACCAGGAGATGGCGATATCTTCCATGCTACACACATTATAGGCGGTTCCCAAACAGAATGGTAAAGTTTATACTCCCCCTTCCACCAACAAGCATCAATCCATGGCTTGCTCGAAACAACAAGTGCCTCCAACTAACAAGAGTCCCAGGGGGAGTTTTGTTTGCAATTATTTTGATTTAGTTTGCATAAAGCATGGGACTGGGCATCCCGGTGACCAGCCATTTATCTCGTGAGTGAGGAGCGGAGTCCACTCCTCTTGAGAATAACCCGCCTAACATGGAAGATACGGGCAGCCCTAGTTGATACATGAGCTATTCGAGCATACAAAACAGGATGTTTATTTGAAGGTTTAGAGTTTGGCACATACAAATTTACTTGGAACGGCAGGTAGATACCGTATATAGGTAGGTATAGTGGACTCATGTGGAATAACTTTGGGGTTTAAGGGATTGGATGCACAAGCAGTATTCCCGCTTAGTACAGGTGAAGGCTAGCAAAAGACTGGGAAGCGACCAGCTAGAGAGCGACAACAATCATGAACATGCATTAAAATTAATCAACTCCGAATGCAAGCATGAGTAGGATATAATCCACCATGAACATAAATATCGTGAAGGTTGTGTTGATTTTGTTTCAACTACATGCGTGAACATGTGCCAAGTGAAGTCACTTAAATCATTCAGAGGAGGATACCACCCTATCATACCACATCATAACTATCTCAATAGCATGTTTGCACGCAAGGTAAACCATTATAACTCATAGCTAATCAAGCATGGCATAAGAAACTATGATCTCTAATTGTCATTGCAAACATGTTTATTCATAATAGGCTGAATCAGGAACGATGAACTAATCATATTTACAAAAACAAAAGAGGTCGAGTTCATACCAGCTTTTCTCATCTCAGTCAGTCCATCATATATCGTCATAATTGCCTTTCACTTGCACAACCGAATGATGTGAATAATAATAATAGTGCACGTGCATTGGACTAAGCTGGAATCTGCAGGCATTCAATAAACAGAAGAAGACAAGGCAATATGGGCTCTTTTGTCAGATAAACAATAATGCATATAAGAGCCACTTCAACAATTTAATTATGGTCTTCTCCTATCGACCCCCAAAAAAAGAAATAAAACTATTTACACGGGAAAGCTCCCAACAAGCAAAAGAAGAACATGAAATATTTTTGGGTTTTCTTTTTAATTACTACTACAAGTATGGAAATTAAGCTGATTAAAAGCTACAACTAATTTTTTTGTTTTTCTTAAGCTTTATTAAACACACAAGAAGAAAGCATAAAAAGGAAATAAACTAGCATGGATGATACAATGAAAAAGTATGAGCACCGACATCTAGCAATGAGTATGTGAACATAAATGTAATGTTGGTGGGAAAATACGTACTCCCCCAAGCTTAGGCTCTTGGCCTAAGTTGGTCTATGGCCACGGCTGGCCTGACGGATATCCATAATAGTAGTTGGGGTCGTACTGCGATGCAGCAGCTATCGCCTGCTGAGCTGCAACATGGCAATGAGCGGCCTCCTCTCTCCTCTCGTACTCATCTGCCTCCTCTCTGGTAATAGTATATCCTCCTCTTGCCTGATAATCAAAGAAGGCAGGGGCAGGTAGAGTAATACGGACATCACGGCGTCTGTCAAAGATTAGTCGATACTGGAGAGGTGATTCGTTCCTCTCGACAAACTGGTGGTGAATCATAGCATTAAAATCTAGATAAGCAGGAGGTAATTCAATATCATCTTCGTGTATGGCTATACCAAGAAAATTAGCTATGCGGGTTGCATAAATTCCACTAGAGAAATCTCCATTAAGTCTATTAAGATGCAACCTACGTGCAACAATGTCTCCCAAATTATATGATTTGTCTCCTAACACAACACTCCTAAGAATACTAAGATCGGGGACACACATGTGACATGCCTCATCTTTACCATTAATGCATCTACCTATGAAGAGAGCAAAATAATGTATAGCAGGAAAGTGAATACTCCCTATTGTAGCTTGTGTAATATCTCTAGATTCTCCTACAGTTATGCTAGCAAGAAAATCTCTAAATTCAGATTTGCGAGGATCCCTTATACTACCCCATTGTGGAAGTTTGCAAGCAGTGGTAAAATCCTCTAAGTCCATGGTGTAAGAATTATCATAAAGATCAAACAGGACAGTTGGAGAATTACGTGAAGTTGAAAATTCAAACCTCCTCACAAAGGTACTAGTGAGGTTGTGATACTGGCTGCACTTCTCTTCCTCGAAGCTCACAAGATCAGCGTTACGCAAATATGCGTTGAATTCTTCCTTAATTCCCACTTGATCCATGAAGTTCTCAGAGGGCCATTCACAAGGACGCACTGGAGAGTCTCTTGGTGGCTCGTCATCAGCATCACGCATTGCAAGCCTGGGTCCTTGCTTCCTTGAAGAACCACCTTGGAACATTTTCCTAAGCATTTTTCTTCCTCTGAAAAATTCTGAAAATTTTAGTAACTTCAAAATAAAAGTAAACCAAACTCAATAATATTTATAGCAACTAGTCCTACAAGTGCCTAGGGCCTATATCATGCATCAAAACTACTTGAAACCATATATATTTGACATGCAAGCTCAAGAACAGGGTCACCTAAGCAGCAAAAATTTGCAATGAATAAAGCACTAGAACAAAAACTAATTGGACCAATGGAGGAGTCACATACCAAGGAACAATCTCCCCAAGCAGTTTTGTGAGAGGTGCTTTGAGCAAGGAGATCGAAAATGGCAGCAAAATGAGCTTGGACTCGGGTTTGAGCTGGATATTCGTGTTTGTGGGAGAAAGATGAAGTGTGTGGGTGCAGGAATAAGTGGAGGAGGGCCACCATGGGCCCACGAGGCAGGGGGCACGCCCAGGGGGTAGGGCGCGCCCTCCACCCTCGTGGGCAGGTGGTTGGCTCCCCTGCTATGTTCTTTGTGCCAAATATTCTCAAATATTCTAGAAAAAATCATATTTAAATTTCAGGGCATTTGGAGAACTTTTATTTTTGGGGTATTTTTATATTGCACAGATAATCAGATAACAGACAGAAAAATATTTATTTTTATTTTATTTAATATAAATAACAGAAAGTAAAAGTGGGGTACAGAAGGTTGTGCCTTCTAGTTTCATCCATCTCATGATCATCAAAAGGAATCCACTAACAAGGTTGATCAAGTCTTGTTAACGAACTCATTCCGAATAACATGGAACCGGAGAAATTTCGAATAACACTATGTTACCTCAACGGGGATATGCACATCCCCAATAATAAGAATATCATATTTCTTCTTGACAGTAGGAAGAGGAAATTCAAAACCTCCAAATATAATCGATGGAATTTTTCCAATAGAGTTGATACTGTGAACTTGAGGTTGTTTCCTCGGAAAGTGTACCGTGTGCTCATTACCATTAACATGAAAAGTGACATTGCCTTTAGTGCAATCAATAACAGCCCCTGCAGTATTCAAAAAGGGTCTTCCAAGAATAATAGACATACTATCGTCCTCGGGAATATCAAAAATAACAAAGTCCGTTAAAATAGTAACGTTTGCAACTACAACAGGCACATCCTCACAAATACCGACAGGTATAGTAGTTGATTTATCAGCCATTTGCAAAGATATTTTAGTAGGTGTCACCTTATTCAAATCAAGTCTACGATATAAAGAGAGGGGCATAACACTAAAACCGGCTCCAAGATCACATAAAGCAGTTTTAACATAGATTCTTTTAATGGAGCATGGTATAGTTGGTACACCGGGATCTCCAAGTTTCTTTGGTATTCCACCCTTAAAAGTATAATTAGCAAGCATGGTGAAAATTTCAGCTTCCGGTATCTTTCTTTTATTTGTAATAATATCTTTCATGTACTTAGCATAAGGATTGGTTTTGAGCATATCAGTTAATCGCATACGCAAAAAGATAGGTCTAATCATTTCAGCAAAGCGCTCAAAATCCTCATCATCCTTTTTCTTGGATGGTTTGGGAGGAAAAGGCATGGGTTTCTGAACCCATGGTTCTCTTTCTTTACCATAACGTTGATTCTTTGATTGTGGGTTATCAAGATCAACAACAGGTTCAATTTCTATGTCATTATCATTACTAGGTTGAGCATCATTATGAACATTATCATTAACATTATCACTAGTTTCAGGTTCATTACCAGATTGAGTTTCAGCATCAGCAATAGAAATATCATTTGGATTCTCAGGTGTTTCAACAATAGGATCACTAGAAGCATGCAAAGTCTTATCATTTTTCTTTTTCTTCTTTTTAGAAGAACTAGGTGCATCTATATTATTTCTCTGAGAATCTTGCTCAATTCTCTTAGGGTGGCCTTCAGGATACAAAGGTTCCTGAGTCATTCTACCAGTTCTAGTAGCCACTCTAACAACATTATCATTATCTTTACTATTCAATTCATTGAGCAAATCATTTTGAGCTTTAAGTACTTGTTCTACTTGAGTGGTAACCATAGAAGCATCTTTACTAATAAGTTTAAGTTCACCTTTAAAATTAGCCATATAATTACCCAAGTGTTCAAGCATATTTGAATTGTATTTCGATTGTCTACCAAAATAAGCATTAAAGTCTTCTTGCTTAGCCATAAATTTATCAAACTCATCTAAGCATGGGCTAGCAAATTTAGTAAATGGGATTTCAGCTTTATCATATCTATAGAGAGAATTTACCTTTACTACCTGTGTCGGGTTATCAAGACCATGAGTTTCTTCAATAGGTAATGGATTAAGATTATATGTTTCTTCAACAGGCGGTAAATTAAGACCATGTATTTCTTCAATAGGAGGTAAATTCTTAACATCTTCAGCTTTAATACCCTTTTCTTTCATAGATTTCTTTGCCTCTTGCATATCTTCAGGACTGAGAAATAGAATACCCCTCTTCTTCGGAGTTGGTTTAGGAATAGGCTCAGGAATTGGCTCCGGAGGTGTCCAATTATTTTCATTTGTCAACATATTATTCAATAGAATTTCAGCTTCATCCGGTGTTCTTTCCCTGAAAACAGAACCAACACAACTATCCAGGTAATCTCTGGAGGCATCGGTTAGTCCATTATAAAAGATATCAAGTATTTCATTTTTCTTAAGAGGATGATCAGGCAAAGCATTAAGTAATTGGAGAAGCCTCCCCCAAGCTTGTGGGAGACTCTCTTCTTCAATTTGCACAAAATTATATATATCCCTTAAAGCAGCTTGTTTCTTATGAGCAGGGAAATATTTAGCAGAGAAGTAATAAATCATATCCTGGGGACTACGCACACAACCAGGATCAAGAGAATTAAACCATATCTTAGCAGCACCCTTTAATGAGAACGGAAATATTTTAAGGATGTAAAAGTAACGAGTTCTCTCATCTTTAGTGAACAGGGTGGCTATATCATTCAATTTAGTAAGATGTGCCACAACAGTTTCAGATTCATAACCATGAAAAGGATCAGATTCAACCAAAGTAATTATATCAGGATCAACAGAGAATTCATAATCCTTATCAGTAACAAAGATAGGTGAAGTAGCAAAAGCAGGGTCAGGTTTCATTCTAGCATTTAGAGATTGCTTACTCCATTTAGCTAATAACCTTTTGAGTTCATTTCTATTTTGCAAGCTAAAATAGCTAAAGAAGCTTCTTGATCAAAAACATAACCCTTAGGAATAACAAGTGATTCTTCATCATCACTTTCATCAGTATCATTAGATTCAATATTTTCAATTTCTCTAGCCCTAGAAAGTTGTTCATCAAGAAAGTTACTAAGTGGCACAGTAGTATCAGGCATAGAGGTAGTTTCATCATAAGTATCATGCATAGCGGAAGTGGCATCATCAATAACATGCGACATATCAGAACGAATAGCAGAAGCAGGTGTAGGTGTCGCAAACTTACTCATAACAGAAGGTGAATCAAGTGCAGAGCTAGATGGCAGTTCCTTACCTCCCCTCGTAGTTGAGGGATAGATCTTGGTTTTTGGATCTTTCAAGTTCTTCATAATGATAAGGAGATATATATCCCAAGTGACTCAAAGAATAGAGCTATGCTCCCCGGCAACGACGCCAGAAAATAGTCTTGATAACCCGCAAGTATAAGGGATCGCGACAGTTTTCGAGGGTAAAGTATTCAACCCAAATTTATTGATTCGACACAAGGGGAGCCAAAGAATACTCTCAAGTATTAGCAGCTGAGTTGTCAATTCGACCACACCTGGAAACTTAATATCTGCAGCAAAGTATTTAGTAGCAAAGTAATATGATAGTAGTGGTAACGGTAACAAAAGGTAACAGTAGTAAAAGTGATGTTTTTGGTATATTGTAATGATGATAGCAATAGCAACGGGAAAGTAAATAAGAGAAGAACAATGTATGGAAAGATCATAGGCAATGGATCGGTGATGGAGAATTATGCCGGATGCGGTTCATCTTGTAACAGTCATAACCTAGGGTGACACAGAACTAGCTCCAGTTCGTCAATATAATGTAGGCATGTATTCTGAGTATAGTCATATGTGCTTATGGAAAAGAACTTGCATGACATCTTTTGTCCTACCCTCCCGTGGCAGCGGGGTCCTTACGGAAACTAAGGGATATTAATGCCTCCTTTTAGTAGAGAACCGGAACAAAGCATTAACACATAGTTAATACATGAACTCCTCAAACTACGGTCATCACCGGTAAGTATCCCGATTACTGTCACTTCGGGGTTAACGGATCATAACACATGATAGGTGACTATAGACTTGCAAGATAGGATCAAGAACACTCATATATTGATGAAAGCATAATAGGTTCAGATCTGAAATCATGGCACTCAGGCCATAGTGACAAGCATTAAGCATAGCAAAGTCATAGCAACATCAATCTCAGAACATAGTGGACACTAGGGATCAAACCCTAACAAAACTAACTCGATTACATGATAGATCCCATCCAACCCATCACCGTCCAGCAAGCCTACGATGGAATTACTCACGCACGGCGGTGAGCATCATGAAATTGGTGGTGGAGGATGGTTGATGATGACGATGGCGACGGATTCCCCTCTTCGGAGTCCCGAACGGACTCCAGATCAGCCCTCCCAAGAGGTTTTAGGGCTTGACGGCGGCTCCGTATCGTAAAACGTGATGATTTCTTCTCTCTGATTTTTTTCTCCCCGAAACTCAATATATGGAGTTGGAGTTGGAGTTGGAGTCAGAGAGGCAATAGGGGGCCCACTAGGTAGGGGGCGCGTCCTAGGGGGGCAGGCGCGCCCCCACCCTCGTGGGCAGGTGGTGGGCCCCCTGGCCTTCATCTTTTGCAGGTATTTTTCATATTTTCTAAAAAGTTGCTCCGTGAAGTTTCAGGTCATTCCGAGAACGTTTGCTCCTGCACATAAATAACACCATGGTAATTCTGCTGAAAACAGCGTCAGTCCGGGTTAGTTCCATTCAAATCATGCAAGTTAGAGTCCAAAACAAGGGCAAAAGTGTTTGAAAAGTAGATACGTTGGAGACGTATCCATGTTTGGAGCGGGAGGCAAGTGGATGGTCTCCTCCGTCACGGAGGAGAATATCACAAAGCTACGGGAAGCCGGATATCTGGCCGCGGACATCGCGCACCGGCTGCCAGATGCAGGGCAGATCATCCCTACGCCGAACCCCATGAGAGGGTAGTTTTCCTTACCCACTTTGTCCGCGGACTGGGATTTCCCCTTCACCCGTTTGTCCATGGGCTCATGTTCTACTACGGGCTAGATTTTCATGATCTGGCCCCCAATTTCATCCTCAACATCTCGATGTTTATCGTCGTGTGCGAGGCCTTCCTCCGCATCAGGCCCCACTTTGGCCTGTGGCTGAAGACCTTCAATGTTAAACCGAAGGTGGTGGTCGGCCAGCAAGCAGAGTGCGGAGGCGCCATGGTGGGCAAAATGCCTAACGTCACCTGGCTCGAAGGCTCCTATGTGGAGACCATAAAGGGGCGGCAATCGGGGTGGTTCTACATCATCGAGATCCAGGTCATGCTCTTCCGCCGCATCCTCCCGTGTCAACGACGGGTATTCAATTTGTGGGAGTTCGACCCGGCCAAGCACCAGACACTGCGAGAGCTCTTCGACACGATGCAGAAGGACGTCTGGAAGGTGTTGTTCAAGGGCGCCGAGGTACCTCCTCCCCTTACAGAGGACCGCAGACTCAGCGCAAAGCGCCATGCCAATCCGGTATGTTTTTATATCTCACATGATATTTATTTGCCCCAGTTTAATCATGTGCGGGATCTAAGCTTCCATGCCCTTAACAAGACTGGGTAGAGACAGCGGATCAGATCGATTGCCCAGCCCCCCAGCCTGAAGATCTTGCAGATGCTCTCCTAGCGGAGATGCTGGTTTCGGCGCCTTACGAGGTGCCGGTGAAGAAGGACAAGAAGAAGGCTACGGGGACCTGAAAGGGTCTTCGGCGCAAGGTTATATCGGACTCATTGTCTGATAAGTCCGAGGCACACTCCTCCCATGAAAACGAGGAGGAGGAAGAGGAAAGTTCTCCTCCCCAGCCGGGGGAGACAAGAAAAGGAAGGCCGCCCCAACTAGGGAGGCCGAAGGGTCCAAGAAGGGAAGGACCCTCCTTCCGGACTACTCCACGACGGCCGCCTACAGCGACGACGAGTGGTTACCCAGGGACAAGCCCCTGGCGAAGTCGTAAGTATCCGGATACCATAGTAATTCATGGTATGTTTTATTGCACTGCTTCTCCTTACACCGAATATGATTATGGAGTCCGTCCCGAGCCCGTCTCGACGTATCTTCGTCGGACGGTTCTTTGGACTCATCGGATATGAATAGCAATTCACTTCCGACCGCCTCCACCCCTTGCCCTATGGACAACGTCGAGGTGTTGTCTCAAAAGGCACCGAGCCGAGGGGAGGTAGTCCTGGGGGCGCCTCGAGGCAACCTTCCGGACCCTGGGTGCAAAGGGAGCAAGACTCCCACGGGCTCCAAGTTCGGCCCCCAGCCGAACACTGCGCCGGAACCTTCTGTGGTTCCGGACTCCGGCAGGCGATCCCCCGTTAAGAGGGGCAAGCCGCCCGTGCCGGTGGCCTCTGTCCATCCAGAGGCACCGGACAACTTGCTGGAAGCACTTCGTGGCGCTTCCATCGATGAAGAGCACCGCACTATCATGAGTGCGGTGATCGAGAAAGTTCAGTCCACCAAAAACGGACTAACCAAAGCTTGTGCCAGCCTCCTAACAGGCTTTCAGGTAAGCAATCAAAATATAGGAAAATATTACCGCATAGATAGTAGCCCCTGATGCTCTGTTTGGCGTTCGCGAAGAAAGGCCGAATAGAGGATCAAATAATGACTCAGGATTCTAATCAGAATATGTCTATGCATATGCAGGCTTCACTGCTGGCCGCTGCCGCATGTACTGCGGAGGTCGCTACACTGAAACAGGACCTTGAGAGGTTCAAGGAAGAGCTTGGCCTTACCAAGAGGCAGCTCGAGGAGAGCAAAGGTAAGCAATACCTTGTCTATATATTAAAAAGAAATTCGGTTGTAAAGTAATAGGATCATCATGAATTTGCCAGGGGCCACGACCGAGGTGGCGACCCTGAAGAAGGCGCTGTCCGAGGTCGAAGACAAAGCGGCCAAGGAGCGCATTGAGCAGGAAAAGTAAGAAGCCCGGGTAGGCGAGGTGCAGCAAGAGCTCGAGGCTCTTGCCAAAAAACACGAGTCCTTGGAGCTTGACTCTAAGACGCGAGAGTCCGAGCTTGCGAAGGCGCTCGAAAGCGCACGGAGCGCCAAGGCTGAAGCCCACAAGGCCCTCCAGGAGATTGATGCGGTGAAGAAGATAGCAACGGGTAAGGCATTCATTATGCAAAGCAAGCATGTGAAGGAAACTTTCCTTTTACTTACCCGAGTTCGGAGCTCTCCAGGAGCGTTCGCAGATCTTCCCCGCAGTGTACTGGATGCCGCGGAGTTTTACCGAGCTGAGGAGGGGAGCTCGACGGAAAAGTTGTTCTGGTCTCAGTATACTGGGATCGAACACCCAATGCCCTTGAGCGACCAGCTGAAGCAACTGGTCGAGCTTCACAAGGCGGCCGAACAGGCCATGAAGGGTCTTATAGTCCGGATGTGGCCTGGCGATCCCCTGCCTAGCAGCTACTTCGGTCTGGTGAGGCGGCTTGTGGATGCCTGCCCACGGCTTGAAGTCATAAAGCGGTCCGTCTGCATCGAGGGTGCGCGCAGGGCTTTTGCCCGGGCGAAGGTGCACTGGGCGAAGCTAGACACCGTAAAGCTAGTGAAGGAGGGGCCATCGGAGGGCAAGGAGCATCGCTGCCCCGAAATGTATTATGACAGTGTCCTGAAGGGTTCCCGCCTTGTGGCGGAGGAATGTGCTAGAGATGTAATTTTTGAATGAACATGCTCATGTGATCCTGTAATGTGAAACGAGTTCATTTGCGCTATGCAACACTTTTTGAATTTAAAATATTACCTTCTGTGCGGCCGTTTATAAAATCTGAGAGTTGGCCAGTCGTCGGCTTTTGCCCCCATGTAACTAGTACTGGGGTGTTCGGGATAAACCTGAGCACTCTTTATCCCAATTTTGGGTCCTTCGAGGCAGGTGTTCAGCACAAAGAACCAGACAATCGGACTATAAGGCTTTATCACTCTCACTTAGCCATAGAAGTCTACAATTTTAAATTTTGGCAAAGCCCCTAGTATTCGGAAGGCCGAATTTGGGGCGCTATATGCGCCTAAGTAGGGCAAGGCCGACTCCTCGCTTGAAGCGGAAAAAGTCTTTAAGGACTTGAGACCTCTCGAACAGCGACCAGCTCTCGCCTTATCATGACAGTCAGTTTTCGGCTTTCTCTACTGAGGTGCTCGTCCGGAAGAACCAGGACACAATCGCAGTAGTTCTCCCAGCGCTACCTTAGCCGAGATAGCAGAACGTAAGGTACCAAAACATGGGAGCAGGGCAAACCCAACTATTGACCCAAGACATGATTCGGAGTTGATGCATATAATGCTATAAGTTCGGGGTGCCGCACTGTCGAAAGTGTTCGGACTTCTCACGCCATATTATGGGGTAAACGAAAGCCCCTGGCGTACTGACCGTACCAGAATGTACGGGTGCTAGTTGTCGTAAATGAACATATAAGAAAAAAGGGATGGATAATGCAATAATAGGCTAATGCTATGCATTGTTATTTAAATAATACGTCGAAGCGTACTGATATAAGTAGTGCAATAAGCAAAAAATAGGACTATTTGACATGTCCTATCCAAGGGCAAGCTGCGTATGGGTAGTAAAAAGCGGGTATACCAATTGTTATTAGAGACCACCTGGGGGTTCCCTTGTACGTCTTAGCTTCTTGCCTCCTTGGTTGTTCCTTCCCGTGATGTGTCCGGCAGTCATACTGCCGGAAAGGGCTTCCAGAGAGTAAGGTCCTGAAAGAGAAAAAATGATAAAGGTATGCAGCCCCTCGGGCGGTTGAGCCGCATTGCGAGACGTGTCCTGATCGTGCCCCCGCCTATGCCCATGGTATTTTCAGTGCGTAATTATGTGCGCGCGGCACGGATTTCGTCGCTTGACTGGGAATGGGACGGGGGCCGAATTGCTAGGCGAGGTCTGAATGTGCCAGGAGATCCTGTTGCAGGTTACTCTGGACTCGCTTAACGGTGTCCGGGGGCTGTATCGCCGAATTGGCGGTTTGCCTTAAAAGGCTGCTTTGTGCTTCTGTTGCGAGAGTCGCAGTGTGCTCTTCCGTGCAGAGCGAGCGTTCTGTGTTTCCATTGACTGTTATGACCCCCTAGGTCCTGGCATCTTGAGCTTGAGGTATGCGTAATGCGGTACCGCATTGAATTTTGCAAATGCGGTTCGCCCGAGCAGTGTGTGATAGCCACTGCGGAACGGGACGATATCCAAGATTAACTCCTCGCTTCGGAAGTTGTCCGGAGATCCGAAGACCACTTCCATTGTGATTGAGCCTGTGCAATGGGCCTCTACACATGAGATGACGCCCTTAAAGGTGGTTTTGGTGGGTTTGATCTTCGAGGGATCCGTACCCATTTTGCGCACTGTATCCTGATAGAGCAGGTTCAGGCTGCTGCCGCCGTCCATAAGGACTCGAGTGAGGTGAAATCCGTCGATGATGGGGTCTAGGACCAATGCGGCGGATCCGCTATGACGGATACTAGTGGGGTGGTCCCTGCGATCGAAGGTGATCGGACAAGAGGACCATGGGTTGAACTTTGGGGCGACGGGCTCTTTCGCATAGACGTCCCTTAGTGCACGCTTCTGTTCCCTCTTGGGAATGTGGGTTGCGTATATCATGTTCACCGTCTTCACTTGTGGGGGGAACCTCTTTTGTCCTCCCGTGTTCGGCATCTGGGGCTCCTCCTCGTCATCACTGTGCAGCCCCTTGTCCTTGTTTTCGGCATTCAACTTGCCGACCTGCTTGAACACCCAGCATTCTCTGTTGGTGTGATTGGCTGGCTTATCGGGGGTGCCGTGGATTTGACACGAGTGATCAAGTATGCAACCCAAACTGCATGGGCCCGGAGTACTTCTTTTGAATGGCTTTTTCCGCTGACCGGATCTAGAGCCTCTAAATCCGGCATTGACTGCCATATCATTGGCGTTATCGCCGTTGTTGCGGCGCTTGTGTCTGTTACGACGTGGTCTGCCGTTGGCATCTTTAGTATCCAAAGTACTCGGATTCCTCGATGTGTTGTTGCTGCGAGCCAGCCAGCTATCCTCGCCCGCGCAAAAGCGGGTCATGAGTGTCGTGAGGGTTGCCATAGACTTTGGCTTATCTTGGCCGAGGTGCCAGGAGAGCCACTCGTCACGGATGTTATGCTTGAATGCTGCTAAGGCCTCTGCATCCAGACAGTCGACAATTTGGTTTTTCTTAGTTAGGAACCATGTCCAGAATTGCCTGGCCGATTCCCCTGGCTGCTGAGTTATATGGATAAAGTCATCAGCATCAGGTGGTCGCACATAAGGTCCCTGGTAGTTGTCAAGGAATGCGTCTTCCAAATCCTCCCAACTGTCGACGGAGTCTGCTGGCAAGCTATTCAACCAATGCCGAGCTGCTCCTTTGAGTTTTAGTGGGAGGTACATGATAGCATGCAGATCATCACCGCGAGCCATGTGGATGTGGAGGAGGAAATCCTCAATCCATACAACGGGATCTGTTGTACCATCATACGATTCGATATTTACGGGTTTAAAACCCTCCGGGAATTCATGATCCATAACTTCATCAGTGAAGCATAGGGGGGGTGTGGCGCCTCTGTGCCGGGCTATATCACGACGCAGTTCATATGAGTCTTGTCTGCTGTATTTGGCCAGGCCGGATTTACTTTTAGTGTATCCGGCGTGACGGTCATCGTCCTGTGTTGGCGCGCCCCCCCGTGACCCGTATATCGATGTTGCATGTTTTGCCCTGCTTTCCAACACGCCTCGCAGGTCCCGCATGTTACCCCGGGCCTTGGTATTTTTCTTTGAGTGGCGGCGGGGTGCGGGCTGAACTTCAGGCTGAAACACCTCTCTGGCTCGGCCACGAGGTGGCCGGTCAGCCGCGTCGTACACTGGTGATGTAGGTTTCAGTGCTTCCTCCTCGAGTCGGGGTAGTGACCTGCACTTTGGGTAACTCTTGGAGGGGCGCTCGAGTTCGTATTCCTCGGCCGCAAGGACTTCGGTCCATCTGTCTGCTAGCAGATCTTGATCAGTTCGAAGCTGTTGTTGCTTTTTCTTCAAGCTATTTGATGTGGCCATAAGCCGGTGCTTGAAGCGCTCCTGTTCGACAGGATCCTCAGGCACGATAAATTATTTGTCGCCGAGGCTCACCTCGTCTTCGGAGAGAGGCATGTTATTGTCCTCCTCTGATTCTCCATCCGCTACCCGCTCTGGAGGGCTAGCTTGTTCACCCTCCCGCTCTAAATCATGCTGGAGGGGATTGTTGTCGTCTTCGGCACTATCCGGAGTGTTATTGTCTCTTGTGCCGGTATCACTACTTTTGCTATGGCGGGACTTAGAGCGGCGCCGCTGACGTGGGCGCTTGGCTTGCTTCTTGGAGGGGTCATCCTCCACTGTCTCGTCGCCATTGCCTTCTTTGGGGGTGTCCACCATGTATATATCATATGATGAGGCGGCGGTCCAGCGCCCTATGGGCGGAGGTTCCTGCTTGTCTCCTGCATCGTCGTCCATACCGTCGATGTCTTCGGAGTCGAAGTCGAGCATGTCGATTAAATCGTCGACAGTGGCTACTAAGTGGGTGGTGGGTGGGGAGCGAATTTCTTGTCGTTCGCATCCCATTCTAGCCGGACATAGTTCGGCCAAGGATCTACTGACAAGGAGAGAGACCTTAATGAATTTTGCACGTCGCCGAAAGGTGAGTGCTGAAAGATATACGCGGAGTTGAACTCCATGATCGGCGCCCAATCGGATTTGATAGGCACGGACGCAGGCGGCTCGGAGTCCGTGGCGGGAGATGAATCCAGTGGTTCGGCAACACGGCTCTCGTAAGGGGTGAAGTCAGTATCCAGCTCCATCGCCACTGAGAGTGCGGCCTCCACGGCGGGGTCTATCCCCCCGTCCTCGGATGGCGCAATTTGCTCCGGATTAAGGGCCGGAGTAGTTGTAACACCCTCGATGCGACTATATCTCCCACGTGTCGAGGCACGACTTAGAGGCATAATCGCATTGAAGGCATATGTCGCAAGTTAGGCAATCTTCACAACATCCCATGTAATATAGATAATAAAAGGGGAGATAACATAGTTGGCTTACACTCGCCACGTCAATCAAGTACATAAAATAGCATTACATCATTCAAACACTCATGGCCCGACTACGGCGCCAAAATAAAAGATAACCCAACATGCGTCACAGTCCCGATCACCCCAACTGGGCACCACTACTGATCACCAGGAAAAGAAACATAGTAACGTTGAGAGTCCTCGTCGAACTCCCACTTGAGCTCAAGCGCGTCATCTGGAGCGGAAACATCAGGCCCTGCATCTGGTGTAATAGTAATCTGTGAGCCACAGGGACTCAGCAATCTCGCACCCTCGCGATCAAGACTATTTAAGCTTATAGGTAAGGCAAGGTAAATATGTGGAGCTGCAGCAAGCGACTAGCAAATATGGTGGCTATCCTGTTCGCAAAAGAGAGTGAGAAGAGGAGGCAAAGCGCGAGCGAGAAACTAGAGAGCAACCTGCGCAAGCATTACTCCAACATTGTGTCCACTTCCCGGACTCCGCCGAGAAGAGGCCATCACGGTAACACACTCAGTTGATTCATTTTAATTAAGTTAAGGTTCAAGTTATCTACAACCGGACATTAACAAATTCCCATCTGCCCATAACCGCGGGCACGGCTTTCGAAAGTTCAAATCCCTGCAGGGGTGTCCCAACTTAGCCCATCACAAGCTCTCACGGTCAACGAAGGAATAGACCTCCTCCCGAGACATTTCGATCAGACTCGGTATCCCGGTTCTACAAGACATTTCGACAGGGTAAAACTAAACTAGCAACACCGCCCGAATGTGCCGACAAATCCCGATAGGAGCTGCACATATCTCTTTCTCAGGGCACACTCAGATTGTCCTAGGTACGAATAGGCCAGCCCAGAGTTGCCCTTGGTGGTCACCGACAGCTGACAGGTTGGACCAACACTCAGAGGAGCACTGGCCCGGGGGGGTAAAATAATGATGACCCTTGAGTCTGCAGAACCCAAGGGAAAGAAAAGGCTAGGTGGCAAATGGTAAAACCAATGTTGGGCATTGCTGGAGGAGTTTTACTCAAGGCGAACTGTCAAGGGGTTCCCATAATAGCCCAACCGCGTAAGGAACGCAAAAATCCGGGAACATAA
Source organism: Triticum aestivum (assembly GCF_018294505.1). NCBI lineage: Eukaryota > Viridiplantae > Streptophyta > Magnoliopsida > Poales > Poaceae > Triticum > Triticum aestivum. Next base: position 255,402,241 of record NC_057812.1, on the reverse strand, counting down.
CACCGATATGATGGAAACTAGGGCGGCAAGAGTGGAACAAAACACTAGGCGAGAGGCCGAGCCTTCCACCCTTTACCAAGTATATAGATGCATTAAGATAACATGGCAATATAATGGTATCCCAACAAGTAAATAATGTTCCAACAAGGAACGGTCTCCAATCTTCACCTGCAACTAGCAACGCTATAAGAGGGGTTGAGCAAAGCGGTAACATAGCCAATCAACGGTTTGCTAGGACATGGTGGGTTAGAGGTTTGACATGGTAATTTGGGAGGCTTGAAAGCAAGTGGTAGGCATCGTAGCATTGGCATAGCAAAAGAGCGAGCAATCTAGCATAGCAAAGATAGTAGTGATTTCGAGGGTATGATCATCTTGCCTGCAAAGTTGTTAGAGTTGACTGGATCCTCGAAAGCAAACTCAACGGGCTCCTAGTTAGCGAACTCATCTCCCGGATCTACCCAAACAAGACAAACAAGCAACAAGGACACAATCAACCACGTGCAAGGCTCAAACAATATGATGCAAAGATGATATGCTATGCGGGATGCGATGCGGGATGCACATGCAAGATTTGACAAGGAATGATTGAACCTGGCCTCAACATGGAAATCCAAGTGTGCCACTGGAAAGGTGAGATGAAATCGCTTGAAAACGATATAAAGAATGCCGGAATCAGAGTTACGGTTTGGAAATGGCAAGCAATTCAAATATGACCACGTTCTACAATTTAAAGCAAGTAGCCATCTAAATGCAATGAGATGAACAAGCTACAGCACCCAAACATGGCATCAAAATACATGGCAGGGATGCATTCATGATGCTTAACAAAAGTCTAGCACTGAGCTACGGCCAAATCATCCATTAACAGGTTCAAACAAGCATGGCAAAAATGCATATGGTAAACAGATTTCAGACTTAGTGAAATTAACACTTGTCTGGAATCTCAGATCAGGTAGCACTCTTCGGAGCATGACAACTATATGCTACAGGACCTGAACGTGGCAAAGTAAAACATGGCATGGAGCTACTCAAAAGGCTTAACAAAAGTCCCTTAGTGACCTTGAGCCAAAAGGGATCAGAAAATACATTTGCAAGCATGTGAACATGGCAAAACATAATCAGTTCTCAGACTTAGTGAAAAACTGGAGCATGCAAATCAGATATCAAGTAGGCATGTTTACGAGCTCGATGCACTCACTACAGAGCAAGGCATGACAATCTAAGCATACACCCATCAAGAATACACAAAATAAAAGCTAGACATGGCAAGAACAATACCATGGCAAGCACGGATCAACTACAACATCATCGGCAAAAATCGCTTACAAGTAGACAATCTGCCTGGATTCACGAAGTAGCAAAAGTAGAGCTCGATTGACTCAAGCTAGGGTGCTCCATAATTGCAAACAAAGACATGGATGGATAGAGCACTACAAGATTAACAAAACATCCTTACTGATCATCCTCAAAAGAGGCACGGATCACTAGGAAACAACATGAACATATGGCCATATGAGATAAATAGATCAAGGACTTAGTGGAAATGCTAAGTCCCTGAAATCAGCATTACCAAGTGCCTCACTTGGCAAGCTTGTGCTAGTCACCACACACATCACAAAAATACATGGGTTGCACCTCTGGAAAGATGGAAAAACCCTTAACAAAACATATGTAGAGCTCATGGCATAACATGCACACAATAATCATGGCAAAAAATGACAAATATCTAATTGGAGCAGCAGATCTGACAATTATCTCAAGTAGCACTCTTCCAACAGTATTTCAGGCATAAAGATGAACTCAAATGAAAATTATGCAATGGAATGAAATGATATACTCTCTGAGACGAACATTTTGATATGCTATATGCATGAATCGGAGCTATGGATGCAAAGTTACGACATGATAAACATGTGCATATGAAACGTGGGAAACTCGGGGACTTAGTAGAAATTCCACCTCTAGATCTAGGGTTTGGCAGCGCGCGAACCGAGACGGCGACGGATCTCACCGGAGATGGCCGGAAGAGGAGTGGACCTCGTCGGAGATGGCGGATCCGGGCCAGATCTCGCCGGATCCGGCCGGATCCCGGCGCGGGGCGGCGGAGGAAGGCGGCGGCCGTGGCGCGGTTGGGCGGCGGAAGACGAACGGAGGCGGGCCGGCTCGCGGTGGCCGGAGCTCGCGGCCGGCGAGGCGCACGGCGTCGAGCGGAGGCGCGGCGTCCGGCTCACAGGGAGGCGGCGGCGCGAACGAGGGAGGAGCGGGGCGACGCGGGGAGACGGCGACCGGGCTCGGGGGCCCTGCTCGGGCCCGGGCGGGCCACGGCGGGTGCGGCGAAGTGGGCCTCGCCCGCGGGACAGGTGGCGGCGCCCGATTGGATGCAGGCGGTGGCGGACATGTCCGGGCTGCGGGTTTTCATCCGGCGGCGACGGGGAAGATAGATCTAGGGTTTAGGGGGGAGAAGAACCGTGAATTTCGGGGTGGAACACATATATATAGGTAGAGGGAGCTAGGAGAGTCCAAATGAGGTACGGTTTGCGGCCACGCGATCGTGATCGAATGCTCTAGATGATGGAGAAGGTTTTGGTGGGTTTTTGGGCCAAATTGGAGGGGTGTTGGGCTGCAACACACACGAGGCCTTTTCGGTCCCTTGGTTAACCGTTGGAGTATCAAACGAAGTCCAAATGGTACGGAACTTGACAGGCGGTCTACCGGTAGTAAACCAAGGCCGCTTGGCAAGTCTCGGTCCAATCCAGAAATGTTTAACCCCCACACATGAAAGAAAGGTAGAAATGACCACCGAAGGAGAACGGAGCGCCGGAATGCAAAACGGACAACAGGGAAAAGGCTCGGATGCATGAGACAAACATGTATGCAAATGAAATGCACATGATGACATGATATGCAATGCATGACACGCAAGCAATGACAAGGCAAACAACAGCGAATAACTGGACGACACCCGGCACAACGGTCTCGGTGCGTTACAACACTCCACCACTACGAGAGGATCTTGTCCCGAGATCTAGAATGGCACCGGAGGGACAACGGAAGAAATAAGAGAAGAGGTAAAACAAATTGCTTCTTTGACAAACGAGTGAAACCAAAGAACCTTGAAAAGGTTGAACAAATTGAAAGAAATAAAATAACGGAGAAGAACAAAGTTGAAAGCACTCCGTTAAGAAAGAGAAATAAGAAGGAACCAATTCGGGTAGCACTTCGGTTGAAAAGAGATGAAGACTTGATGAAATAAAAGAACTTGAGCAAAAGGGGCACAACACTCCGGTTAAGAGGATAAGCATGATAAGGACAAGAAGAAGGTTTGAAGAGAGCAGCAACACAATTCCTCCGGGAGAGAGTAATAGAAGATAGATGATTAAAATAAAGAATGGGGAAGAAAATGCCAACTTCTGTCACAAAGAGTTTGAAAAGGCATCTTTAGGAGAAGGGTCGAACGGAGTTGTTGGAACACCAACAACGAAAAGAATACACTTGATATGGTCTTATGGAATACATCTCAAATTATGAGGTGACAGCCTGCCACTCACGGAAAAGAATTTGATTGGAATGAACAAGGAGACAAGAAAGTATTTCACCGAGAGGATAGATGAAGAACTTCGATCATATATTATCACCATTAATAGCAACAAACCTTAGGGAAAGTTTTAGGTGAAAATAAACCGAAGATAACTCCAAAGAAGAGATTGATGGATTTAAAATACCTCATTCTTAACAACGTGTGAATCATGAGACATGAACTCAAATTATCAAGAATGACATAATACCACCTCGGATGATACGGTTGAAAGAATTGCACTTTAAAATGCAGGATAAAGAATACTTGAGCTCCTCTGAAAAGAATCTTGATGAACACTTCGAGAAGAAAATAAATCCTTGATGAACCATCATGAAGAACCTCCATGAAGAACTCCGGTAACGAAAGGATAACGAGAAGAAAGAGAAGTTGAAAACACAAGGTGAATCCTTGCAATGATTAGATGGATCTTCGCGATGAAATAAATTGAGAGAGCTTGGAAGTCCGGAAAAGAAAAGATGAAACAATCGAAACCAAGAATAAGTATGATGAACCACTCCGGAAAACAGGAATTGAATAAACTTGATGAAATAAGAATAAGAATTACATTCTGCTTATCCTTCACCAATTAAATTGATGACAATCAACGGATTCGACATATTACTTATTCTCGTAGAAAAGATTAAGATAGCCATAACGCAAAACTTGAGAAGGTCTTCGACGAACCACCGGTAGGGTAGGAACAACGAATAAATTGATATGATAACGAATGAAGAGAAGTATTGAACGAACCACCGTAAGAATTGAAAAAGAATGAATAACAGATAACGAATCACCAGGAAGAATTTGCAAATGAACAAAGATGCTTGAGAGAAACTAGATACATGAGAACAAAGGGATCACGAACTGATTAGAGATCACTTGAACGAAGCACCGGTAAGATTTTGGAGAACCATAGCTGAAAGCTGAGAATGAATAAACCTGAAATGATGGACTCCGGATAACAAACTGAGAAGACTCTTGAATTGCTCCAGATGGATAAAAGCATTCTCACAACCGAACAATTATGAGAGGATGGCAACAAGCTAGAATCACGAATCTTGAAGAGAATGGAGCCAGGGTGAAAACCTATGATCTTGAATCGAGCAATGACAGCGCTTGTGCATTGTTTTATTCTTAAAGGTGTCACTTTTGGAGACCTTTTATATTTTCTGGGGACTGTCTTTGGTGGTGGTTGTGTGCTGATGCTAAGAGGAGTTGATCACTTTGACGAGGTCATTTTTTCCTTTCCTTTTTTGTTTTCTTTTTGGATTGTATGCATCTTAGATGTCTTTGTGACTTCTTATTATTGCAGAGATTGAGTATAATTGATATCTTCACGATATTAATATATTCCTCTTAAAAAAGGGTGGAGGCAGAGTCCGGCCAAGGCCCAACCAAAAAAAATCTGAATTTGTTGTTGAATGCTGATGAATAGTAGTTTTTTTTGAACTTTTTCTATAGCTAGCCCTCCTCATCAAGATTCACTGATCATGCCTTCACCACTTAGTACTCCCTTCGTCCTAAAATAAATGTCACTAATTTATTAAACTAACTACCTTTATTTTTAGATGAAAAGAGTAGTATGTACTATATATACTCTCCGTTCGAGTTTACCGAGCCCGTAAGCCAGGAAAGTGAGTACGTATTTTTAGGCCCATCATATTACCATCACGCTGGTTATTTAATTGATTTTTTAACACAGTACATACGCAAGGGCTCATATACACGCACATAGACTCACCCCTATAAACACATATACGCACACCCTATTCTTATGAGCACCTCCAAAAGACTGAGCCGACATATCATTCTGAAATTTACGAAGTCACCATAAGCACCTCGTCATCGACGGGAACATCTCCTTCCACTGAATGCGCATCGCCAAAAATCCTAAAATAAATCCAGAAATAAATGCGAGCACCAGGATTTGAACCCTGGTGGGCTAGGGATATCACAGTCCCTCTAACCGTCATATTACCATCACGCTGGTTATTTATACGATTGATGATCTCGTCCACTCCATTCCTTTGCTTCACTCGGAGGGGCGAGAGAACGTCCTTTCACGACACCCCTAGGAAGACCCGCACACCCCGCCGCTTGCCGCTCCGGCACCGGCGACCACGCTAGCCGTCGCCCTCCGCTTGGGAGGTGGCGCCACCAAACCGTCGCTGTCGGCCCCGGTCGCGACGGGCACCCCAGCTGAGGTGTGCACGGTCGTGTCGCAGGAGTGTTTGACCCGTTCCGACCGCCACTTGTTTCTCGTAGCCGCCGGCTGGTATCTCTCCTTCCTCAAGTTTCTCGTTGGTGCCTAGGTTTGCAGCAGCTCAGCAGAATTCGCCTTGATGCATGCTGGTCTCCTTGCGTAGCAGTCTAGCTCCTCTACCGTCATCTGGTAGCCTTTTTTCTTGTTGTTGTTGCCCCCCTGCTCCGTCTGCATGTTGTCGCTCTGTTGCTTGCTCTGATTGTTGCTCGGGTGGATCATGCACACCCCATGGAGGGCTTGCGCTTCCAGGATGCTATGCTGGCAAGGTATGGTTGCGACACCGTTGAGGCCGTTGCTGGTCGGTGCAGACCAGCCGGAGTGCTCGCTGTAGTGCTGAACGATGGTGTCTTCCTCTCGCCGGAGTTCTTTGCTTCTCTCCTGGTCAGCTGGTTCGGTGGCTTCGCCAACGGCTATCCTGTCCGGGCCCAACGGTCTGGTTGTTTCTTTTTTCAGGTCGCGCATGCGTGTATCGCCAAAGAGATCATGCTCCGCGATTCTTGGAGGTACGGTTTGCTCCGTGTCAAGATGTTGCTTTCTGACTTGGACCCTGGTTGCATCCCCCTGATTGATCCTCGGACGATTGCGCGAGGCCCGGACTTGGCTGCCAACTCCAAGCTGCCATCGCTGCTTGGACCTGCTTCGGGGTTGGGTCACGTCGCTGATCGGGTGCAATCAATTGATATCCTGCCACAGGCGGCCCGTGCCCAGGTTTTCGGGGGGTCTGGCACGGATCTGCATGCCTTGGGGGCCGAGCGGGCGTTTGACCTCCCCGTGCGTGATCAAGTGTCTGGCCTTAATCCATCGCGTTTACCGATGTCGCCGCCCGCTGGCCAATCGTCTGCCTTGCTTTGCCCCCCCCCCCCCCCCCGCTGATCCCCCCTGTCCTGCTCTGCCGCCCAGCCAGGGCCCCATTGTCCATGCATGCGTTGGCGCTCGTCCTACGTCCTTCAAAGACGCCCTGGTCTCGGGTTATGCTCCGTCACCTGCAGCCGCGTGCTCATCTGCGCCAAATTGCCTTTTTCGATTTGGTAAGCCAAGAGACCTTCACCTACGCTGTTTTTGATGCCTCGTGTATAGCCATCGCAGGCAGGATTGTAGGGATCCGGCCGTTTATTGGCTTTGTACAAGGGTTGGCCACCTTAGTTTTCAATGTGTTTTGTGTTCCCTGAGCTCTAGCCCTAGGCCTCCCTCCTCCCAGGCTTCATATACCCCCCCCCCCCCGTCTACCTCCCACCCTATGCCATCCAACCCTAGCCCCTCCCCTCTCTTGCTAACCTCGCCCTCCCCGTGCGCCAGATCCCCGTCGCCCCTTCCCGTCGCTCCTATGGAGCCTGTGGTTTGCGGCCGCCCCACCTCGCTCGACGTCCACTACCCCATGGTTCCCGACCAAACCACTCTTGTCTGCCTTGTCAACATCTCCCCGCCCCGGCCCAGCTTTCGCCCCTGGCTCTGGAGGGTCTTTCTGTAGCGGCTGGGCATCTCCGCCGTGCGCTTCACGGGCTCTGCGATTGGCACTGCCTTCATCGTGTTCCAGCACGAGGAGGAGCAAGTGGCTGCCCTCTAGGCTAGCCCACTGTATGTTGGCTCCCGCATCGTGCGTATCCTACCGCACAATGCGGGGGACAATGCCTTCTCCTTGTCCTTCAAGCATGTCGTCAACCTCGCGCTGGAGAAGCTTCCCTTGGAGCTCTGGAACAGGCCGAGCGTCGCTGCATCCATCGCTGGCTTCACCAGCATCTTGCGGGTGGAGCACGCCTGCCTTTACAGCAGCGAGTTCTCGAGCATCTTCGTGTTGGTCAAGGTTCAAACTCTCCAGCACATTCCACATCACCTCGCTTTCCTCCGGGTGGATGGAGCTGGTGCGTACGCCGACATCCTTATTAATGAAGTCTGGGACATGGCACGCTCCCTCGATGCTCCCTCCGCGACGTCGCAACCCCCGCTTGGATCGTTTGGCAGCGAAGACGACTGCTCAGGCTTTGGAGGAAGTGGTGCCTTGCCGCACACGCTTCTGCGCCAAGGCCGCACGCGTGCATGGGGGGCCAGCTTTGCCGCTGGGTCGTCGACCGACGAGGACGGCATGGCCACCTGTGCATATCGGGCCTTCCTCTACCCGCTCATTGCCACCCCCGACGACCTCATGGCCATGCTGCAGCTCTCCGTCAAGCCCAAGTTCGTCAAGTGTGCCCCCTTCTACCTCCCCATGGCCGAGCAGATCGCGCACGAAGATGAGTACCGGGATTTCCTTCGCTCTGTTCTGCTTGCGGTGGATGCTCCCAAGCCTCGCGTCATCATCTCCTTCGACCCCGATTCCATGGCGTTCTCCTTCAAGCTTGAGCTCAGCCATTACCGTACTGCTGCTGGAGTCATCCCAGTGTAGGCGGTCGCGGTGGACGATGGCTACTTTCCGTCCTTCGACCTCCGCTCTGATCTGCTGGCGCGGGAGAGATACCATTCCTTGTTGTTCAAGTTCTAGCCAGAAGCGGGTGACGGCAGGGCCTGTGCTCGTGCCCTGCCTCTGCTGCCTGTGGTGGGGAGCCGACACCCATCCAAGCCAGTTGTGCCTGCTGGGCTTTTGCCTGCTGCGGACCCGCTTCTCTTGTTTGGGGAGGCTACGGTCCTGCCGAGGGATGCCTACTTCTCCGCCCAGCCCCGTGTCTAGGCCCACGTGGTTCTGGCCACTAGGGCCATCTGCTCCCGGCCCATCAAGCATATCCCCCCTAACGGTGATGGCCTGTTGCCCTGCGGCCATTTATCGCATGTGGTGGCCACGGATCTCAGGCACGGGGTGTGTGTGCTGCTCCCATCCCAGGTGGCCGCGGCCTTCTGTAGCTGCCGGGCGCCGCCCCTCGAGCCCGGCGTGGGTGACCAACTTTCCTCACCGCCCATGCTGCAGCTGCTGGATCCAAGCTCTGCGGTGGCCGGCTCGTCGCAGTTGGCTCTTGGCTTGGAGGGAACGCCCCTGGATCTGATGGCCACGCCTCCTCCCTTCGCCGGTAGTGCTCTGGCCGAGGCCCCCTCCGGCTTGCTGCCGTCTGCATAGGATGGTGCGTGGGGTGTCGGGTCAAGCCGGTCGGTTGCCGCGCTCCCCCCTTCTCCGTGCTGCAACGCCAGGATTCTCAAGCTGTACGATAGGGAGCGGGTTGGATCTGTCAAGCGGGCGTCCAAGAGGAAGGCCGGAGCTGCGGGATCCTCTTCCAGCTCTGGCTCTGCTACAGGGAGGCGCTCTGCTTCTCCTGGAAACCACCGCAAGAATTCCAAGGTTCCGGTGGTTGCTGACCTCCTGGAGCTCCCCCTCTCCGCCACCCCGAGGCCTCTGACGAGGGGAAAGCTCAAGCAGCTGGCTAAGTGATGCGATCTCAACGCTGATGCCATCCTCTCCCACGCCCTGGCTCAAGGCGATGCGCCCACTACCGTTGGGGCTACGAGGTCACTCCTGATCGACATTTCTTCTGCTTCTTCTGTGGGTGATGGCTATGTTCATGATGAGTAGGCCTAGGTTGTCTCTTGCTCGGCCCTTAGGGATCCTCTGCCATGTACTCCTCTTGCTCTTCTCTGTAGCTGCATGCAGTTCTCGTAGTCCGTGCATTCTGCCCCTTCCGGGCTATCTGCATTTCGCCTTTAGGCTATGCCGCTCTTGCTTTCTGTTTTCCGCCGTTCGGGCGCCTTCTTCTGCATGCTTTGTGAGCTTTAGGCTCCTCTGCCTTTGCACGTTTGTTTACAAGCATGTTCTACTCGCCTGTGAGCTGCTGTATTGCCTGCTTATCAATGAAATTACTTGACTGGAATGTTAGAGGCCTCGGAGATGAGGACAAGTGTTCTTTGGTTCGTAACGCGATAACCTCTCGTCGTCCTAGTGTGGTTTGTTTGTAGGAGACCAAACTGGAGTCTATCCCTGCGAGGAAGATGGATGCCTTCCTCCCAGCTTATCTTGATGATCATGTGTTCGTTCCGTCCACTAGTTCGTCCGGGTTTTTTTTGGTGGCCTGGGATTCTGCTGCTGTTTCTGGTCGGCTTGTGGCTGCGCATGGGTTTCATATCACCATGTGGATGGTCTCTGCTGCTAGCCATGATTCTTTCTTGCTTACAAGTGTATATGCTCCCTGTCATGATCATGAACGGGCTCTCTTCCTTGAGACAGTCAGCTCTGCGGTTGGCGTGGTTTCAGAGCCTTGGATGGTTGTGGGAGACTTTAACATGTACCGTTCTGAACACGAGAAGTCTCAGGGCCGTATCAACTGGTCTATGATGGAATTGTTTAATGGATGGATCCGGGAGCACGGGCTAGATGAAGTGGATATCGACAACAGGCAGTTCATGAAGAAAATATGCCCTAGAGGCAATAATAAAGTTATTATTTATTTCCTTATATCATGATAAATGTTTATTATTCATGCTAGAATTGTATTAACCGGAAACATAATACATGTGTGAATACATAGACAAACAGTATGTCACTAGTATGCCTCTACTTGAGTAGCTCCTTGAATCAAAGATGGTTAAGTTTCCTAGCCATAGACATGAGTTGTCATTTGATTAACGGGGTCACATCATTAGAGAATGATGTGATTGACTTGACCCATTCCGTTAGCATAGCACTTGATCGTTTAGTTTGTTGTTATTGCTTTCTTCATGACTTATACATGTTCCTATGACTATGAGATTATGCAACTCCCGTTTACCGGAGGAACACTTTGTGTGATACCAAATGTCACAACGTAACTGGGTGATTATAAAGGTGCACTACAGGTGTCTCCAAAGGTACTTGTTGGGTTGGCGTATTTCGAGATTAGGATTTGTCACTCCGATTGTCGGAGAGGTATCTCTAGGCCCACTCGGTAATGCACATCACTATAAGCCTTGCAAGCATTGCAACTAATGAGTTAGTTGCAGGATGATGTATTACGAAACGAGTAAAGAGACTTGCCGGTAATGAGATTGAACTAGGTATTGAGATACCGACGATCGAATCTCGGGCAAGTAACATACCGATGACAAAGGGAACAATGTATGTTGTTATGCGGTTTGACCAATAAAGATCTTCATAATATGTGGGAGCCAATATGAGCATCCAGGTTCCACTATTGGTTATTGACCGGAGACATGTCTCAGTCATGTCTACATAGTTCTCGAACCCATAGGGTCCGCACGCTTAACGTTACGATGACGGTTATATTATGAGTTTATATATTTTGATGTACCGAAGGTTGTTCGGAGTCCCGGATGTGATCAAGAACATCACGAGGAGTCTTGAAATGGTCGAGACATGAAGATTGATATATTGGAAGCCTATGTTTGGATGTCGGAAGTGTTCCGGGTGAAATCGGGATTTTACCGGAGTATCGGGAGGTTACCGGAACCCCCCGGGAGCTTAATGGGCCTATATGGGCCTTAGTGGAAATAGAGGTAAGCAAGGGGAGTGTGGGGCGCGCCCCCCAAGGCCCAAACCGAATTGGTTTAGGGCAAGGGGGGCCGGCCCCTCTTTCCTTCTTCTCCTCTCTCTTTCCTTCTCCCGAATCCTATTCCAACTAGGAAAGGGGGGGAGTCCTACTCCCGGTGGGAGTTGGACTCCTCCTGGCGCGCCCTCTCCCTGGCTGGCCGCACCCCCTGGCTCCTTTATATACGGGGGCAGGGGGCAGTCCATAGGCACAACAATTGATCTGTTTGATCTTTTAGCCATGTGTGGTGCCCTCCTCCACCATAGTCCACCTCGATAATACTGTAGCGGTGCTTAGGCGAAGCCCTGCGTAGGTAGAACATCAACATTGTCACCACGCCGTCATGCTGATGAAACTCTCCCTCAACACTCGGCCGGATCGGAGTTCGAGGGACGTCATCGGGCTGAACGTGTGCTGAACTCGGAGGTGTCGTACGTTCGGTACTTGATCGGTCGGATCGTGAAGACGTACGCCTACATCAACCGCATTGTGCTAACGCTTCCGCTTTCGGTCTACGAGGGTACATGGACAACACTCTCCCCTCTCGTTGCTATGCATCACCATGATCTTGCGTGTGCGTAGGAAATTTTTGAAATTACTATGTTCCCCAACAGTGGTGTCAGAGCCAGGTTTTATGCGTTGATGTAATATGCATGAGTAGAACACAAGTGAGTTGTGGGCGATATAAGTCATACTACTTACCAGCATGTCACACTTTGGTTTGGCGATACTGTTGGATGAAGCGGCCCGGACCGACATTACGCGTACGCTTATGCGAGACTGGTTTTACCGCCGTGCTATGCACACAGGTGACTAGCGGGTGTCAGTTTCTCCAACTTTAGTTGAACCGAGTGTGGCTATGCCCGGTCCTTGAGAAGGTTAAAACAACACTAACTTGACAAACTATCATTGTGGTTTTGATGCGTTGGTAAGAACGGTTCTTGCTTAGCCCGTAGCAGCCACGTAAAACTTGCAAGAACAAAGTAGAGGGCGTCTAACTTGTTTTTGCAGGGCATGTCATGATGTGATATGGTCAAGACGTGATGAGATATAAGTTGTTGTATAAAATGATCATGTTTTGTTGAAGTTATCGGCAACTGGCAGAAGCCTTATGGTTGTCTCTTTATTGCATAAGATGCAAGCGCCAAATAATTGCTTTACTTTATCGCTATGCGATAGCAATAGTTGCAAATGCAATAGTTGGCGAGACGACCATGTGATGACACATTGATATAGATCAAGATGATGGAGATCATGGTGTCATGCCGGTGACGATGGAAATCATGACGATGCTTTGGAGATAGAGATCAAAGGCACAAGATGGTGATGGCCATATCATGTCACATATTTTGATTGCATGTGATGTTTATCTTTTATACATCCTATTTTGCTTAGTTCGACGGTAGCTTTATAAGATGATCCCTTACTAAAAATTTCAAGGTATAAGTGTTCTCCCTGAGTATGCACCATTGCCAAAGTTTGTCGTGCCTAGACACCACGTGATGATCGGGTGTGATAAGCTCTACGTCCATCTACAACAGGTGCAAGCCAGTTTTGCACACGCAGAATACTCAGGTTAAACTTGACGAGCCTAGCATATGCAGATATGGCCTCGGAACACTGGAGACCGAAAGGTCGAGCGTGAATCATATAGTAGATATGATCAACATAATGATTTTCACCATTGAAAACTACTCCATTTCACGTGATGATCGGTTATGGTTTAGTTGATTTGGATCATGCGATCACTTGGAAGATTAGAGGGATGTCTTTCTAAGTGGGAGTTCTTAAGTAATATGATTAAATGAACTTAAATTTATCATGAACTTAGTCCTGATAGTATTTGCATATCTATGTTGTAGATCAATAGCTCGCGTTATTGCTTCCCTGTGTTTTATATGTGTTCCTAGAGAAAACTAAGTTGAAAGATGATAGTAGAAATGATGCGGATTGGGTCCATGATCTGAGGTTTATCCTCATTGCTGCACAGAAGAATTATGTCCTTGATGCACCGCTAGGTGACTGACCTATTGCAGGAGCAAATGCAGACATTATGAACGTTTGGCTAGCTCAATATGATGACTACTTGATAGTTTAGTGCATCATGCTTAACATCTTAGAATCGGGATTTCAAAGATGTTTTGAACGTCATGGACCATATGAGATGTTCCAGAAGTTGAAGTTAATATTTCAAGCAAATACCTGAGTTGAGAGATATGAAGTCTCCAACAAGTTCTATAGCTAAAAGATGGAGGAGAATAGCTCAAGCAGTGAGCATGTGCTCAGATTGTCTAGGTACTACAATCGCTTGAATCAAGTGGGAGTTAATCTTCCAGATAAAATAGTGATTGATAGAATTCTCTAGTCACCATCACCAAGTTAGTAGAACTTCGTGATGAACTATAATATGCAAGGGATAACGGAAACGATTCCCAAGCTCTCCGTGATGCTGAAATCGGTGAAGGTAGAAATCAAGAAAAGCATCAAGTGTTGATGGTATACAAAACCACTAGTTTCAAGTAAAGGGACAAAGGGAAGAAAGGGGAACTTCAAGAAGAACGGCAAGCAAGTTGCTGCTCAAGTGAAAAAAAACCAAGTCTGGACCTAAGCCTGAAACTGAGTGCTTCTACTACAAAGGGACTGGTCACTGGAAGCGGAACTACCCCAAGTAATTGGCGAATAAGAAGGATGGCAAAGTGAACATAGGTATATTTGATATACATGTTATTGATGTGTGCTTTACTAGTGTTTATAGCAACCCTTCAGTATTTGATACTAGTTCAGTTGCTAAGAATAGTAACTCGAAACAGGAGTTGCAGAATGAACAAAGACTAGTTAAGGGTGAAGCGACGATGTGTATTGGAAATGGTTCCAAGATTGATATGATCATCATCGCACACTCCCTATACTTTTGGGATTAGTGTTAAACCTAAAATAAATGTTATTTAGTGTTTGCGTTGAGCATGAATATGATTGGATCATGTTTATTGCAATGCGGTTATTCATGTAAGTTAGAGAATAATTGTTGTTTTGTTTACATGAATAAAACCTTCTATGGTCATACACCCAATGAAAATGGTTTGTTGGATCTCGATCGTGGTGATACACATTTTCATAATATTGAAGCCAAAAGATGCAAAGTTAATAATGATAGTGCAACTTATTTGTGGCACTGCCGTTTAGGTTATATTGGTGTAAAGCGCATGAAGAAAATCCGTGCTGATGGGCTTTTGGAATCACTTGATTATGAATCAGTTGATGCTTGCGAACCATGCCTCATGGGCAAGATGACTAAGACTCCGTTCTCCGAAACAATGGAGCGAGCAACAGATTTGTTGGAAATCATACATGCTGATGTATGTGGTCTAATGAATATTGAGGCTCGCGGCAGGTATCATTATTTTCTGATCTTCACAGATGATTTGAGGAGATATGAGTATATCTACTTGATGAAAAACAAGTCTAAAACATTTGAAGAGTTCAAAGAATTTCAGAGTGAAGTGGAGAATCATCGTAACAAAAATAAAAGTTTCTATGATATGATCGCAGAAGTAAAATATTTGAGTTATGAGTTTGGCCTTCAGTTAAAACAATGTGAAATAGTTTCACTACTCACGCCACCTGGAACACCACAGTGTAATGGTGTGTCCGAACGTCGTAACCGTACTTTATTAGATATGGTGCGATCTATGATGTCTCTTACCGATTTACCACTATCGTTTTGGGATTATGCATTAGAGACAGCTACATTCACGTTAAATAGGGCACCATCTAAATCCGTTGAGATGGCACCGTATGAACTATGGTTTGGAAAGAAACCTAAGCTGTCGTTTCTTAAAGTTTGAGGTTGCAATGCTTATGTGAAAAAGTTTCAACCTGATAAGCACAAACCCAAATCGGAGAAGTGCATCTTCATAGGATACCCAAAAGAAAATGTTGGGTACACCTTCTATCACAGATCCGAAGGCAAGATATTCATTGCTGAGAATGGATCCTTTCTAGAGAAGGAGTTTCTCTCGAAAGAAGTGAGTGGGAGGAAAGTAGAACTTGATGAGGTAACTGTACCTGCTCCCTTATTGGAAAGTAGTTCATCACAGAAGTCTGTTCCTGTGACTACTACACCAATTAGTGAGGAAGCTAATGATGATGATCATGCAACTTCAGATCAAGTTACTACCGAACCTCGTAGGTAAACCAGAGTGAGATCCGCACCAGAGTGGTACGGTAATCCTATTCTGGAGGTCATGTTACTTGACCATGACGAACCTACGAACTATGAGGAAGCGATGATGAGCCCAGATTCCGCGAAATGGCTTGAGGCCATGAAATCTGAGATGAGATCCATGTATAAGAACAAAGTATGGACTTTGATTGACTTTCCCAAAGATCGGTGAGCCATTGAGATTAAATGGATCTTCAAGAGGAAGACGGACGCTGATAGTAGTGTTACTATCTACAAAGCTAGAATTGTCGCAAAAGGTTTTCGACAAGTTCAAGGTGTTGACTACGATGAGAGTTTCTCACTCGTATCTATGCTTAAGTCTGTCTGAATCATGTTAGCAATTGCCACATTTTATGAAATCTGGCAAATGGATAAACAAAACTACATTCCTTAATGGATTTATTAAAGAAGAGTTGTATATGATGCAACAAGAAAGTTTTGTCAATCCTAAAGGTGCTAACAAAATATGCAAGCTCCAGCGATCCATCTATGGACTGGTGCAAGCATCTCGGAGTTGGAATATACGCTTTGATAAGTTGATCAAAGCATATAGTTTTATACAGACTTGCGGTGAAGCATGTATTTACACGAAAGTGAGTGGGAGCACTACAACATTTCTGATAAGTATATGTGAATGACATATTGTTGATCGGAGATAATGTAGAATTATTCCGCAAAGCATAAAGGAGTGTTTGAAAGGAGTTTTTCAAAGAAAGACCTCGGTGAAGCTGCTTACATATTGAGCATCAAGATCTATAGAGATAGATCAAGATGCTTAATAAGTTTCTCAATGAGTACATACCTTGACAAGATTTTGAAGTAGTTCAAAATGGAACAGTCAAAGAAAGAGTTCTTGCCTGTGTTACAAGGTGTGAAACTGAGTAAGACTCAAACCCCGACCACGTCAGAAGATAGAGAGAGAATGAAAGTCATTCCCTATGCCTCAGCCATAGGTTCTATAAAGTATGCCATGCTGTGTACCAGACCTATTGTATACCATGCCCTGTGTTTGGCAAGGGAGTACAATAGTGATCTAGGAGTAGATCACTGGACATTGGTCAAAATTATCCTTAGTGGAATAAGGATATGTTTCTCGATTATGGAGGTGACAAAAGGTTCGTCGTAAAGGGTTACGTCGATGCAAGTTTTGACACTGACCCAGATGACTCAAAGTCTCAATCTGGATACATATTGAAAGTGGGAGCAATTAGCTAGAGTAGCTCCATGCAGAGCATTGTTGACATAGAAATTTGCAAAGTACATACGGATCTGAATGTGGCAGACCCGTTGACTAAACTTCCCTCACAAGCAAAACATGATCACACCTTAGTACTATTTGGGTATTAATCACAAAGCAATGTGAACTAGATTATTGACTCTAGTAAACCCTTTGGGTGTTGGTCACATGACAATGTGAACTATGGGTGTTAATCACATGGTAATGTGAACAATTGATGTCAAATCACATGGCAACGTGAACTAGATTATTGACTCCAGTGCAAGTGGGAGACTGAAGGAAATATGCCCTAGAGGCAATAATAAAGTTATTATTTATTTCCTTATATCATGATAAATGTTTATTATTCATGCTAGAATTGTATTAACTGAAAACATAATACATGTGTGAATACATAGACAAACAGTATGTCACTAGTATGCCTCTACTTGACTAGCTCATTGAATCAAAGATGGTTAAGTTTCCTAGCCATAGACATGAGTTGTCATTTGATTAACGGGGTCACATCATTAGAGAATGATGTTATTGACTTGACCCATTCCGTTAGCATAGCACTTGATCGTTTAGTTTGTTGCTATTGCTTTCTTCATGACTTATACATGTTCCTATGACTATGAGATTATGCAACTCCCGTTTACCGGAGGAACACTTTGTGTGATACCAAACGTCACAACGTAACTGGGTGATTATAAAGGTGCTCTACAGGTGTCTCTGAAGGTACTTGTTGGGTTGGCGTATTTTGAGATTAGGATTTGTCACTCCGATTGTCGGAGAGGTATCTCTGGGCCCACTCGGTAATGCACATCACTATAAGCCTTGCAAGCATTGCAACTAATGAGTTAGTTGCAGGATGATGTATTACGGAACGAGTAAAGAGACTTGCCGGTAACGAGATTGAACTAGGTATTGAGATACCGACGATCGAATCTCGGGCAAGTAACATACCGATGACAAAGGGAACAACGTATGTTGTTATGCGGTTTGACCGATAAAGATCTTCGTAGAATATGTGGGAGCCAATATGAGCATCCAGGTTCCGCTATTGGTTATTGACCGGAGACATGTCTCGGTCATGTCTACATAGTTCTCGAACCCGTAGGGTCCGCATGCTTAACGTTACGATGACGGTTATATTATGAGTTTATATATTTTGATGTACCGAAGGTTGTTCGGAGTCCTGGATGTGATCAAGGACATCACGAGGAGTCTCGAAATGGTCGAGACATGAAGATTGATATATTGGAAGCCTATGTTTGGATGTCGGAAGTGTTCCGGGTGAAATCGGGATTTTACCGGAGTATCGGGAGGTTACCGGAACCCCCGGGAGCTTAATGGGCCTATATGGGCCTTAGTGGAAATAGAGGGAAGCAAGGGGAGTGTGGGGCGCGCCCCCCAAGGCCCAAACCAAATTGGTTTAGGGTGAGGGGGGCCGGCCCCTCTTTCCTTCTTCTCTTCTCTCTTTCCTTCTCCCGAATCCTATTCCAACTAGGAAAGGGGGGAGTCCTACTCCCGGTGGGAGTAGGACTCCTCCTGGCGCGTCCTCTCCCTGGCCGGCCGCACCCCCCCTCTCTCCTTTATATACGGGGGCAGGGGGCACCCCATAGACACAACAATTGATCTGTTTGATCTTTTAGCCGTGTGCGGTGCCCCCTCCACCATATTCCACCTCGATAATACTGTAGCGGTGCTTAGGCGAAGCCCTACATCGGTAGAACATCAACATCGTCACCACGTCGTTGTGCTGACAAAACTCTCCCTCAACACTCGGCTGGATCGGAGTTCGAGGGACGTCATCAGGCTGAACGTGTGCTGAACTCGGAGGTGCCGTATGTTCGGTACTTGATCGGTCGGATCGTGAAGACGTACGACTACATCAACCGCGTTGTGCTAACGCTTCCGCTTTCGGTCTACGAGGGTACGTGGACAACACTCTCCCCTCTTGTTGCTGTGCATCACCATGATCTTGCGTGTGCGTAGGAAATTTTTGAAATTACTACGTTCCCCAACAGTTCACATGGTCGAACAAGCGTGATTGTCCCACCCTGGTTCGCCCGGATAGGGTTTTGGTGAACACAGAATGGCTCCTAGCTTTTGTTCAGACAACTGCTTCGGCTGTTCCCGCTGTTACATCGGATCATATTCCAATTCTGGTTCAGTTTGGTTTTGGGGTAGAGAAGAGTTGTTGTTCCGTATGGAGAACCATTGGCTGGTCAGGGAGGACACGAGGAAGATCATCTCAGCGGGCTGGTCCAAGGGTACCAGGCTGTTCCGCTCTTCCGCCTCTCTTATCAGTTTCAAGATGAGGCGTGTTCGTGCGGGGCTACGCGAGTGGAAGCGTAATCGCCCTGGTCTGGATCTGCTTATCAATAACAACAAGCTGGTGGTTGATTATTTGAATGCAGTGGAAGAGAGATGCACGCTATCTACGCTTGAGGCAATGCTGCGGGGCTTTGTGTCTGCCAAAGCTGAGCAGCTTATCTTATGGCAAACAACGATGTGGCGCAGGCGCGCTAAGTTAAGATGGTGCATTTTCTGGTGATGAGAGCAACAAGTTTTTTCATGCTGCTGCCAACTGTCACGCCAGGCGTAATAAGATCAGGGTGTTGGTTCATGAGGGAGTTGAATATTATGAGGACCAGCTCAAGTTACAGATTGCCACTAGTTACTATGCGGCCATCTTGGGTCAGCCTTCCCCGTCGCTGCCAATAGTTCAGCTTCACTCCCTCTACGATCATAAAGATCTGTCCTGCCTCGACAATGAGTTCTCTTGGGCGGAAATTCTGGAAGCAATAAATCACTCTCCTAATCACTCTCCTAACAACCGTAGCCCGGGTCCGGATGGGTTTACGAATGAGTTCTATAAGTCCTTCCACAGCGTCCTCAAGGTTGATCTGCAGCATTTCTTCTCAGACTTGTATCACAACCGAGTGGATCTCTCTGGTATTAACACGACGTTCATCACTCTGTTGCCAAAGAAGGAAACACCTCTTGACATCCATGACTACCGGCCTATTTCCATGGTCCACAGCATGCCGAACTGGCAAGCAAAGTTCTCACCCGTAGGTTGCAGTGTCAGATGCCTGTGTTGATTCACCCGTTGCAGTCTGGCTTTGCTAAGGGCAGGTCTATTGTCGAGAACTTTGCCATGGCAGCCGACATGATTCAGAGTGCTCATAAGCGGCGCTTGCCTATGGTTGTTCTGAAGTTGGACTTCAGAAAAGCTTTTGACAGTGTTAGTTGGGCCTGCATTTCCAACATTATGGAGGCAAGGGGCTTCCCCCGCAGATGGATTAGCTGGTTTTCTTCTCTCCTGCACACCTCCAGCTCCAGGATCATGATCAATGGCAAACTTGGGGACACGATCGTCCCCCGGAGAGGGTTCAGGCAGGGTGATTTGTTGTCCCCATATTTGTTCATTTTGGTAGCTGACGTGTTGCAACGTATGTGCTGCATGGCATTTGAGGTCGGGGGTTTGGTTCACCCTTTGGGCTCTGACAGGTTGTTTCCGGTGTTGCAATACGCCGACGACACTCTGCTTCTCTTTCAGGGTAGCATATAGCAGGCCACTGTGATTCGGGATATCCTGGCAGCTTTCACGGATTTTACTGGTCTACACATAAACTTTGACAAGAGCACTTTGGTTCCTATTGGGCTAGATGTTGTCACCACGTCTGAGATTGTTGCACTGTTCGGCTGCCCGGTTTCTTCCTTCCCATGTACTTACCTCGGCCTACCTTTATCTTTGCATAAGATCACCCATGGCATGCTGCTGCCAGTAATTCACAAGGTTGACAAGTGACTGTTAGGTTGGTTAGCTACTCTTTTATCATGGGGTGGTCGGTTGACGCTGCTAAACTATGTGCTGGCTGCCATTCCATGTTACTATATGACATGCTTCCCTTGGCCCAAGGAGTCTCTTACAAAGCTGAACAATCTCTTTCGAGCTTTCTTCTGGCAAGGCAAGAACAACGTACAGTGTGGCCAATGCTTGGTGGCATGGGATTACGTGATTATGCCGCGGTGTTCTGGTGGGCTGGGTGTGCGTTATGTAGCTGCTCACAATCAAGCACTGTTGTGCAAGTTTGCGGCCAAGGTTCTGCAACCCTCTAATGTCCCTTGTTTTCAGTGGTTTGCTGCATAATACTGCAATGGTCGCATGGGCTTTGGAGTTCACAGAAGGGATACGCCTATCTGGAAAGGTTTCAGATGCTTCATTCCTATGGTGCTCTATGCATCCAGAGGCTCTCTGGGCAATGGATGCCATCTCTCCTTTTGGCATGACAAGTGGCTAGATGTCGGGCGACTCTTCCAGGTGCTGCCGACCCTATACACCTTTGCAAAGGACAATAACTGCTCGGTTGCTTCGCAATTCTCTGTTGCTGGTGTCTGGGATATTCAGCTGCACCCTAACCTCACCAGATCTGCTGCCCAGGAGCTCCACCATCTGCACTCCCTTCTGCTTAATATTCAACCTGTCTCTCACCACCGAGACAACCGTTCTTCGTCCATTTATGGCAAGGCCTTGAGCACTTCGTACTTTTATCACCTCCTCACCTTTCGGGGGGTGGATGGCCGCTTCAGCATGTGGGTTTGGGACTCTATCATCCCACTTAAGTACCGGATCTTCTTATGGTTGGCCTTTTGGGGGCGTCTGAACACGAGGGATAACATGTTTAAGAAGAACTGGACTCCGGTGGCCTCTCATGCTGACTGTGACATCTGCCCAGCCCGCGAGTCCATTGGTCATATCATCTTGCGATGATCTCTCGATGCTGCTCTCTCGGACAGGTTCGGTTTGGAGAGCTCTGCTTCGCGCTCTGAGGATCTCCTGGAGTTTATGCGCATGTCGCAGGAACACTGGCATACATCAGCTGCCTGGCATGTTCTTGTCGCCGCTGCTGCTGTCACTCTTTGGCATGCCCGGAATGATAGGGTGTTCAACGGCACTACCTGGTCTCCAACGTATGCACGGTTGTACGCTTCAAATCTTCTGAAGCTTTGGAGTCATCGAGCAAGGAGTCCGTATCGCAAACAAGCTGTCCTGCTTTGGTTGCATAATTTACATGCATAATGTAGTTTAGGCTGCTGATGTTGCTGATGTGCCCGTTCTTCCACTTCTTTGTGCTCCTCCTCCTCCTCTTTCCGTTTGATAGGCAGCTTATAGCCTATGCACCTTGGTGTAGAATATAAGCTTCATGTAATAGACCTACGGTCTTCGGGCTACGACCTGTTTTGAAATATATAAGGTAGAATGAAATCTACCTTTCATTTCAAAAAAAAAAAATTATACGAGTGATGTGTAAAAAAAGAGCTATCATCTGGTGTTTCGTTACTGGTGTGTGGTAGCCGCTGCAAGTAGCGCGATATATGCTCCCCTCGCCTGAAAATTTTGCTCATTTGATTCATTTTTTCTTTCTGTTTTTCCTGCCGGGTTTTTTCACGGTTTTATTTTTTCCTTATTTTCTCATCATCTTTTTCATTTATGTCATAGTTTTTACTGGTTTTGCTCACTCCTTCATGGTTTCCTTCCTTTTTCATATAATGTTCTGACATCTACTTTTTTCATACACGTAGTACTTTTTTTGTACGCATCAGGAACATTCATTAGGTACACATTTAACATTTAGGACATACAAGATTAACATTTTTTAACCTATATATTTTTATGTTTCCTTTTTCATAAACATCGTATATTTTTTATATACATCAAGAACATTTTATGTATACACGTTTAGCATATTCCAAATACACGATTGACATTTTCGTATAATATATATTTTTATGTTTATTTTTTCATAGATTTTGAACATTTTAATACAACAGAAACATTTTTATACACATTCAGCATTTTCTAAATATATTATTAATATTTTTGAAAATTTATATATTTTATATCTATTCTCCCATACAAATAATACATTTTTATACCAGAAACATTTTTATACACATTTAATATTTTTAAAATACATGATTTATACTTTTTAGAAAACTTATATTTTTATGTTTATTTTTTCATACACATTGTACATTTTTGTATGCACGGAAAATATTTTATACGCACTTAATTTTTTCTAAAATGCATGATTAACATTTAAAAATGTTTTATCTAAAATATTATATATATATACACACTTAGAATATTTAGAAGTATTAAAAAAGTAAAAAGTAAAAGAAAACGCGTAGAAACCCAGAAAAAACAAGGCTGTTGCTAGTGGCTTGCCACGAGCCGGGCTGGCCCAATCTCGCGCTCGCGCGCAGGCGAGGCTACCCTACGTCTCGCAAGAAGCGAAATGTTATGCGCGCATTTGGTGCAGGAGATTCCCCGAAGTGTGTTTTTCGTTGGTCTTTGTGCTTGGGAATCGTTTCTGGCCGGGGCACCGGCCGAACTGTTCCGCCGGTCTCGTCCACGCGTACGCGCTACAACAAGTCAAGTCACGACACGTGGGGTGTGGGTCCCAATCACATGGTCTTATCCCCTTCCAGCTTTCTCTCCAACTGCTCGTCTTCTCTCTCTTCCCACCTTGCAGATCCCGCCTCGCCGGCGTTGTCCAGAGCTGTCGTCCCCTCGTGGCACCAGCAGCTACCCTTCTTCCTTCTCCCTGTCTTCCCTTTCCTCCTCCTATCTTCCCTTTTTTGCTGCAACCGGCGACAGGCCAAACGCGGGGAGGACCGAGGTGCCCGTGCTACAACCATGGCCACAGGGAGGAGCTGCAACCGCGATACTGTGAGAGTTGCAAACGACGTTTTCCCGTGCTACAGCCATGGACACAAAAAGCTACATCCAATAAATAAGAAAGCTTCAACCAGACAACGAAATACAGGAAAATTTACAATCATTTTGACAAAATGCTTCAACCCGTAGATGAAAAAGCTTCAAACAGAGATTGAGAAAATCCTCCTCAACGACGACCATGGCCTCTCTCTGTGTTTTTGTTGCAACCGCAGAGTAAAAAGTTGCAACCCTTTGTAAAAAAAGTTTCAAGCTCAGGTGAAAAAAGCTTCAATTGACACGGTGGAAAGCTTCAATCCGCGAGAAAAGCTTCAACATGCATAGAGAAAAGCTTCAACCGATGAGATAAAAAGCTTCAACCTGACTCGCCAATGGCAGCGAGCGAACGATGTTGAGAGCTGCGTCGGCGACACGACAGTGCAGCGACGGTGACGGCTGCTAGGTGCTACAACGACAAGGGGTGCCGGTGTGCTTCAAGACAGTGCCATTTTTTGCTACGAGGGGGCGATGGGCTTTCTGCTAGACCGGGGGGCGAGTATGGATGCCGCGACGGGGACGGGGACGGCGACTGGCGGCAACGGGGACGGAGAGCGCATCCAGCAGCGTGGGACTAGGGGGGAGGAGGTCCAGGTGAGGGGGCTAGTCGCCGGCAGCAGGAGCGGCTGGGTTGAGGGCGCGGTGAAGAAGAAGAGGAAGAAGTCAACGCGGGGGAAGGGGCTCGAGGAACAGATCTGATGGCTCGAGCTCGCGGATCGGACGGCTGGGCCTTGACCGGCCCAACGATTGGGCCGGTGCGCCGGCGCAGATCGCTGCCCTTTGTGCTTTGCCTCTTGAGCCTAATAAAATCTGGACGGAGAGAGTAGCATCGGCCTGGCCATGTTAAAATTGGCATCTTTTATTAGAAAACAGTACATTTTTTCCATAAAACTTAGATAGTATCTATCTTATTGATTTAAATATAAAAATGTGGAATAATTGTGTTATAAAATTGTTCTCACATAGAGATAAAATGGGCATGTACTTTTTTTTTTGAAAAAACATCACATATTCTGAAAATCGTTCATGTAATAAAAATATGTGTTCACATATTTAAACATATATTTATGTAATAAGAAAGTCATGACACATGTGACCCATCCATGTTCCATTTCGAGGCCTAATGGCTCAAGGAGGCACATTTCAAAGATGTGGTCGAAGAGGCCGGTGTGGCTGGAGAAATGCGAGACTAAACACAGTGGTTGTTGTACCAAGCATATCAAAATCTGCTAAAAAAACCAAGCATATCAAAAAGATCGAAGATTGAGGAACCCCACATGTGCTACTTTGTTTATAACTGGGATACAAGGATTTTTTTTCTAGGGGTGTCATCGAGAAATAAGGATGACAGTGAACCTCCAGCCTCCTCAGCCGTTTGGATTCCCGGCCGTTGGATCTGGTTGCTTGATCGGATCTAGGCCGTCGGATCAAGCACTGGGACGACCTACGCCGTCAGATCAACCTGGAGGCACTGTTGCAATGAACAGTTTTACCCCTCCCCCGCTGTAAAGATCTCGTGCCACCGCTGATATTACAGTGCCCCCGCTAGGGTATTTTCGTAATTTCACGTCTTAGATCAACACGTGCCCATCTCACATTCGCCGCCTCCTCCCCAATCGACCTCTCTCTCCCGCACATGTCTCCCTCGTCCGCCGCCGCCGCAAGCCATCCTTCCCCGCCCTCTCACCTCCTCTCCCACCTCCTTCCACTCCCTCCTGTCATCTCCTCCTTCCACTCCAACCTCCACTGAGCCGCTGCCATGGCGACTGAGCTGCCATTCGTCCCTCTCCCTCCTCGCGCCTGGAACGCTAGCTCGTGGACATGCCGACCGTACGCGCCGCAGGCAGGGCAAGAACTGCAGCACCCCAACACGTCGACAAGGGAGGTATGAATCTGATCCGAATCCCCTTTTTGTGTTGGTTTTCTAAATCTCGATCTGCTGCTGGGAGAGGAGGGAGGGAGATCCCGGCGGGTTTCATGATTGAGTGCCTGATCTGTCCGTTCTTGCAGGTTAGCAAAGATTGGACGGGGATGGACGAGCTAGACATGGATGGCGTCAACGTGGCCAAGCCCGAGTTCGCGTACCCTACTGTACGTGGAGCACACCTTCGAGCCCCATGCATGGGTCATTATCCTAATTAACTTGCCGCTTCTTGGATTATTAATTAGAGGGACAAGATCAATGAAGTTTGTAGTATACTTTGATTTTGTTTTACTGCTCGAGAAAGAACGAGCTCTTTCTTATAGGGGCGTTCACCTGGACCGAACAGAGTCTTCTTTTTTACATCTCGAAGTACACATATCGTTTGATTTGATAGAATATCATAGTCTAATTTGTTGAGATTCTGAGTCTATAATCTATAGACGGTTGGAATTACGATCAGTTAATCACTCCCCTCATTTTTGTACATTATTCTCACATAGAAAATACTGTTTGTTCCTCTCTTTTTTCAAGTTCACACATTGTTGCAGTCTGTTGCTGGTAGCTTCACTAGCCGAACAAAGTCGCTGACATATTCGAGTTCTAGGTCACCGACTCAATTTATAGTTATTTGATCGCTAATTTCTTGCTTTAGTTGTCTTTTTATGTGCTTAGTTTTCTTTTTATGTGCTTAGTTATCTTTTTGGTTGTTCCAGTGTGTTTGGGGTGTTGCATATGATGAAATCATTCACTAGTTTCGATTTTGATGTTTTATCTCCTAGAATCTCAGAAGTGCATTTAGTTGGAAACATGCTGGTAGCATTGAGTTAGTTTGCTGCTTGGATATCATACCATACTAGCTCTAATATTCATGTGTATGATTTATCCAGGGTCGTATTCTGAATAATAGTGCAAGGTACTTTGAGTAAATGGTCTGCAAATCAGTGCATCTGGAGTGCTAGGATGTGTGGGGACAAAAAGGTATGGCAACGAGCTCAGAATCTGTCATGGTTGCCTTGTTTGGATAATTCATATGTACTTGTTCCCTCTAATTTGTTGTTAAGTTCTGAATCATGGATCAGTTCAAACTAGCATCAGTACTCATTCATGTCTAGACCTTAGCTGTCATTTGTGCATTTCCTACAATAAAGTCATGTAGATAGGTGCTGGATGATGTAAGTCTCACATCTTGTGGCATATTTGTTATGCTAGATCACATAATGGCGTCATCATTGAACTATTTGATTTGTCAGTTTCTTCTTTTGTTCTTACAGAACTACTTTTGAAAATTTTCACAGATGCCATTGCATAGGCCCGTTGGCAGAGAAATCAAAGGTTGGGAATACCACGGTATCATCCTAATTTCCTATTTGATCATTGTTATTGCACCTATTACAATGCAGATGTTTTACATTGTATTGCATATATTAGAAGGTGTAGTCTATACCTTTTTGCTTGAGTATTCTGAACATGCGTGTAATCTCTGAAGTTTACCTATGTATTGCCCTCCAATAATTTTTTTAACTCAATGGAAGTGTTTGTGCTCGGTGATGCCTACCATTGGTGGGATATTATTCTCATGTAAACATATAATATTTCTGGTTATGCACACCTTCATAGGAAGGCTCTCATATCCCCATTTGTGGTTTCAGCTTTACCAGGCGTTGTCGGCAATGATTGATGAGATAATTGGTTTAGCTGCTTTCGGAAGAGGCGACGGGAATCATAAAAACCACGATGGCTATGGAGATTCAACATATAGAAAGATGGAAGAGGTTCCCACTCTCTCTCTCTCTCTCTCTCTCTCTCTCTCCCTTCCACTTTCTTT
Source organism: Triticum aestivum (assembly GCF_018294505.1). Classification (NCBI taxonomy): domain Eukaryota; kingdom Viridiplantae; phylum Streptophyta; class Magnoliopsida; order Poales; family Poaceae; genus Triticum; species Triticum aestivum. The sequence continues at coordinate 255,374,989 of NC_057812.1, read as the reverse complement.
TGATTTAATCCCCAGTCTTATTTATCTATGCCTACATGGTGTGCGGCTGCAAGGAAATATTACTCTCTGCAATATTAGTGCTCCATTGCCTACTCAACAGTGTCTTTTTTTTCTTCTGAAATTTAGCTGCAGTCTTGGATCACTTACCTGTACAGTACGTTACATCTCACGGTTATCTGACTTGCTTATGCAATATATCTCATCATTCATATATATGTTTAATTTGTGGAGAAATATATTTGTTGCTATGTTGTTTGAGATTTACATCCTCTGTTCCATGAGTTAAGAGGATATTTTTAGAGGTTTCCGTGTTACTCATATAGGTTTGGTAGTTATATTTTGGTTAGAACCTTGCTGCTCCTAACCACTGGTTATGTGTTTTTGGGACAAGGTGCTTTGTACATTATGATTGGTTATGTATGTGTCATGGATTAAATGTATTTATGCTTCTGCACAATTTTTAATCTATAATTCGTTTTCCTGCCAACAAGCATCACAAGTAATATCGAGAGCGAGCAGTTGCAGATGAGAGGGGAGACGAGCGTGGGTGGAGGTCAGGCTTTGTCAAGGGAGACGTGGGTACTTCTGTTAGTTGAGAAGACATTACAATTGCGCAACAGTCAGGAATAAATGTTATTCTTCCTCTGATATATTGCAGCAAATTCAGTTTATGTGTCCTCCGATTATTTCTTCTATTTTTTGGCCTTGTGCTTTTAGCAGTACATGGTCCAGTAGTAATCGGGGACTCAGGGGAAGGGCAGTTCTATCTTCTATGTGAGGTTGACTACTTTTGATTCGCATGTCCTCCTGAATCAGCTATGTATGAAAGCAGAGGCCCTCCAAATTAGATGGTAGTGTTTAGAATTAATGATTTATCCCATGTGAATTGACCTTTTCTCTGTTCTTTCATCCTTTTTGTTTAGAGTTAATGATTTATCCAGTGCTGCCCATTGCATGCTCACCGGACTTTTAAAAAGCTTCATCTTAGTTTGCTAAATGTTCTTTCCTACTGAACTAGCTTCAGAACGATTGGTTGGTTTATTAGCCATTTGATTTTTTTGTTCATTTCACGTTTGCTACTAACAAATATTCAAAAAAATAGTGTTCCTGTTAACTAATTTTGGATCGTATTTGTTGGAGATCCTCTGTTCTTGTTCTCTGTGCGCCGGATCTGTTGCTGCGGCCCTCGATCTGTACGTGTTTTTTCCCTGACCTTCCCAGTCGTGGTTGCCTGGAGCTCATCCTTGATTTTCTCTTTTTCCCTTGCAGGTTCGTCCACTGCGGTCTGCGGGTGCTCGTGCTTCTGGTCGATTCGTCCTGCTACGTCGGTCATCGTTCTGCAGGTCGATCCCTTTTCTTCTTGTCTTCTCAGTTCTCCAACCATTTGCTTGCTTGCGCTCTTGTTGGTAGAGGCCTGGCATCAAAGAGTATATTACTGTTTGCTTGTATTTTTGTTCTTGCTTAGCTGGGTCGACTATGAGATGGAATCATGGTTTTTTGTCACTTCTATGGATTCTGGTGGGGCCTATTTTTCTCTTGGGTTTTTATCAATTTTGCCATCGGTTGTACTACACTACTCAGTTTTGCCATTAAATGTTTTCACTGCTCAAAAATGCCACTGTGCCGTTAGGCGCGTGCTCAAAAAAGCCATTTTTTCACCGTTACCATCAGGTCAATGGATGTTGACCATGTTGTATGACTATAATGTCCCTGGTCTCATTTGCAAGATCTCTCTCCATAGTGTGGGCCCAACTTGTCAAGGACTAGGAAAAGAAATTACAAGGAAAAAGAGCGACGAGGTGGATCGAACTAGGGACCTGAGTGTGGTGAGCGGGCAAGCTAAGCACCACACCTAATCGAAGGATTTGCTAGAAAACATATGTACTTAGCCTTATCCAATACCTAGCCTGCTCGTATCAGTTTCCCTAGGCGGAACCACAATCCCTAGCCACCGCCTGCCAATCCTCAACTGCAACCACCGGTCGCCAGGCTGCCCGCCCAGCTCCGGCGCCCTCCACTCGCCGCAGCCGCCGCATTACCCGCCCAGCACCACCCCGTCACGGCTTCGGCGCTGCCTCCCACCCAGCACCGCCACTCAAGGCAGGCAGCTCCGGCGCTTCTCCCGCCTGACTCGGCAGCTCCGCCACCTCCCGTGATGCCTTGAAGTGAGTATGCTAATTCTTAGTGTGGTGCGTGTGTGGCTCATAGTAGCTTGTAGAGATGGAATTTTTTGTATAGAATTTGTAGTAGCTGACTGGTGCCTTATTGATACTCGCGTGCAATTTGGTACACATGTTCTGATGGCCAGGATGGATAAGGATACTAGAAGTAAAAAAGGCTGCACATGTGAAGTTTGTAAACCTTGTTGCGTTTGTCTTGTTTTCACAAAAATGGGCAGGCAAAGAAATTTAGAAAATCATGTGCTCCTGCTATTGTATTTGTTATTGTTGTCAATTAGTGTGTGATGCATGAATTAGCTAGCTGGAGAAATGGAGTAGCGAGCAACAAGAAACGATAACATATACTGCTCTGTTTGAATATTATAGACCTAAAGGATATATGACATATATTTCCTTCTACCCCAAAGCTTTCCCTTAGCTCAGCTGGTTAGCACTTGCGCCTGTCTAGGTCGTGGTGTTGGGTTCGAAACCCCCTGCCACCAGTTTTTGTCTTCTCTTTTCATGCTCACCTTATAGGTGGGCCCACAGTTCAAACAAAGAGAGGATAGTTCACAAGCGGGATAGGGGTATTTTCGTCATCTACCTTCGGTCAACGTCCTTTGACATGATGTTAACAGTGAAAAATGACTTTTTTGAGCACATGTCTAACGGAACAGTGGCATTTTTTGAGCAATGAAACTTTTTAGTGGCAAAACTGAGTAGTGTAGTACAACCGAGGGCAAAACTGATAAAAACCCTTTTCTTTTTGTGTGTTTCTTCTATGCCTTACAAGTGAGCTGTTGATTTGCTTGTTGGCGCTGCTCACATCATGTGGGGGGAGATTTTCAGGTCTAGCTGGTTTCAAAGAAGCGGTCCTTCTTTGTCTTTGTTGTTTTCCTGGTACTTTGCTATCAAAGTGATACTTTCATATAGCTACATTTCAAAGAGTACATCTTCTTGTGTGTAGCATATTCTTTTTATAGGCCTTGCCTTGGACGTTCTGGATCCTGTTTTTTGTTTCGCGAATCTGCTATGGGCCATTGATGTTCTTCTACCACTCATACGTATATTATTTGACCATTTGCTTTGCTAAGATTCAAGTATGACTTGATTTAGATTTATTTTCTTCAAACTTGCACCAATCAATATTTATTGCTCTTTGCGTTGTCGAATCAACATTTCATTGTATGCCGGATAGGCATCCTTTAACTAAATTCATCTTTGTTTGATGTAGTTATTTGTGATTTGAAAGCAACTGATGACTCAATATCAATCAGTGCACGGAGGGAACTCTTCTCCACCATGCTGACGACAGGAAAGGGGAAAATCCAGTCTGCAGTGCCATCGATGAACAAGGTAAACACGAGCTGTCGTTCGCTTATAAATTCCGTAATTCAGTAGTATCGATCTAGGGTTCATGTGAGTGAATCTTACTGTTCTTCGGACCGTGTATAAAAATGCTGCTCTGTTATCAGTTGTAGCTGCAGTTCTATTGTTGTGAGTCTCTCTCATGGTCCAATAGAATGCCCTTTTCAGAGAAAATACTCCAGATCTATTTACTATGATTTAGTTCTGGTATTGATTTTTATTTAGTATGAATACTCACATAATGAGTCTATTAAACGATCTAAATACCACCTATTCACGGATTACTTGTGCCGCTATTTTTTTTGCTTATCGCGCCATTCTTTACGTTTGTATTGCAACAAAGTAAATTTTGTAGGCTCAGAGAAATCTTCTGGATTGTTTAGACCACATATTTGTTTTCTTTCTCAATAGTCATGATGCACAACGTAGTAATTTTGATTTTTCATTTGGATGTTATATACTCTTTACAAGATCTACAAGTTGCACACAATTCATATTTGATGTTTAGTCTTGCTAATTCTCGAAACATTCCCATGTTTGTTCTCCTACAGAGCTTTTGATATCTTATCTATACTCATGCTTAAAAGATACTCCCTCTGTAACTAAATATTAGAAGTTTTTGTAGTTCAATTTGAACAACAAAAATGTCTTAATATTTAGTCATAGGGTAGTACTTGTCTTGGTTGATTGCTTTATGAAGAAAGTAGACCATTTTAGATCAAAGATATGGATTTATGATAGTTTTGAGACAGAGAGGAAGAAATAACAAGTTTGGGAAATGATGAAACTTCCAAAAATTATGACAATTTGATTCAGCATGTGGTTAGGTCATGCTCTTAGGAGATAAATGTTCTTCTGTAATTTTAGTTTCAAGTACTTTTGATTGATAATAAGAAGGATATGTGTTTATTGATTGTTTTATACTACTATTATTTAGGTGATGCAAATCAATATCTTGCTTTGTCTATGCTATGAAGTGGCCTAAGCGCTATACCACGGGGAACCAGGAACGGTTACTTTCCTGGTGACCTTATTATTCGGTATGGTGCTTGCAAATTGATCTTTTGTTGTGTTTATTCACTGAAGCTTGTACTGTCAAACAGAGTTGCTATTGTATTGATGCCTTGGAATGTTGTTAAATCAAGTAATGCAGCTGAATTTGTCTGCTACTCCCCCTGTCCCAAAATATAAGAACGTTTTTAACACTACACTAATGTCAAAAACGTTCTTATATTATGGGACGGAGGGAGTACATGTTAATCTTGCTCTTTGATACTTGTTCACAATTGTTTACTTGATGCTTGATGGCAACTGCTATTCTTACAAGACTATCAATCTGAGATATTATCATAACTCAGAAAAATGAGATGTGCACATATGTTTGTATTTTGATTTACTAATGGTTTCCTTCATGTGAATGTTTTATTGCATTATCTGATTTCTAATCTGTAGTAAATGTGACACAAGTTTATCATTTATCATTGTATGGAGTGAACCGAGGCAGCAACTAGCTGGACGTGGAAGTGTTGTTCCTGAAGGTACTGAAATTGGAGCGGACTTCTCAGGCTCAATTATCATTTTTGTACCGAGTAGTTGCATGCATAACGAAGCTAGATGTTTGAACTATGAATCTGTTTTGCAGGAGAAGTATGAGGTTGTGCTTGAGAAGATCTCCAGGCTGGAGGAGATGGCTTCTCTATTCATTTATTTTCTCCCTGAAGGTAAGTACAGTGTGCAATGCACTCTATCTTTTGGAGGATAACAAAAAACCAACTTCAGTACTCTCTTAAGACAACCATGTGTATTATACATGGATGTCCGCTAAGTATTTTGGGAAGGGAATGAACAACTCTTTCAGAATAACAAACAAGTGCTACAATATAAGGAATAAGTACGTACATCTTATATTTTTTTCACCTTGAAGAGCACATTACATTTGTTACGAGTTGAAACAATTTGTGTAGTTTATATTGAAAAGGCATCATGAAGGTGATGTAGATGTTTTTTTTAAATAATCTGATATCTTTTGTTTTAAATCACATAGCACAAAGGTATTCTGCTAGCTATATAAAAATATTAATATTAGAACTAGACGTATATTCTTTTTAGCTATGCCCTCCGTCCCAAAATAAGTGTCTCGACTTTGTACTAAAGTTGAGACACTTATTTTGGGATGGAGGAAGTGCATTATTATAGTAGTTGTAAATACTAAATAGAAAACTTTCAAGTCTTCCATTTTTTCCAAACTGTTCATCGTATGAGACATAACAAAAAGCATTTGATCCATTGATGTGCAATACCAGACTCTATACTAACTTATATTTTTGGTCAACATAATTAAACCTGTCAATAATCAATCTACTCTGTAAAAATGAAGGCTTGCAACTATTATATGACAACAATGTTGTTTTTGGTACCTTCTCCTTCAGTTATGTGCAATTTGCGTTCGATTCCAATTTGCTGGTTTACAAATCTTATATATTTGTATCTTTGTCAAATGAAGTATGAGCTGCTATGTAACATTAAAGAACTCTGTTTATCCAGTCCTTTGTTGTGATGTATTTGCTAGCATGGGATGTCGGATTCAGAGCAACAAGGCGACTAAAGGATGGGGTTATCGCAAGGAGGCACACACATGGATGATCGGTGAGGTCGCTAGAGCTTATGAGGTGGAGTGAGGAACAAGAGCGGAACGGATTCTGTCACCACGATGTTGAAAGGGATGTGCACCACTGTTTTTGTGCCTATATTAAAGTATATTTGTGTGATGAGCAGCTACAGCTTGTGTTTGCAAATTTGTTCCTTTTTAGCTTTAACCATTTTTTGTGAAGAAAATATTTTGTAAACCAGTGCAAACTTTGCCTGAATTACCATCCATTTGGCAAAATGTTAAAGCAGATTAGATCATTCCTCGCAATAAGCATTGGAGTGAAGTTTCAACCCATTGATTCTATATGTCCTCTCCAGTACCTTTTGTGCTAAGGGGCAGTGTTTGTGTGCACTCCGAATACTAATGCTAGATGTTCTCTTCAAAAGCAAAATTAAAATGATTATATTTTAACATTTGACCTTCAAATGGTTTGCATGCTCATTGGAAATAGTAACGTACTTTGAGTTATATCTGAATTAATGCAATTGTTGTTGCGTAGCGACGCACTTATTAGTATACCAAATAGCTATGACCTTATAGTTTTACCGTCTCTGCTGTCATTGTGTTTGGATTTTCCTTATTATGTTTCTACTCTTAGTACTTGCTCTCTCATGTTCATGCTCTTAGTATTGAACTTAATGCCAATATAAGCTTTTATGTTCTCATAACGCACTGGACTCGATGCGGCTTTATAATCTCACGACTATATTGAACTTGATGATGTCTTGCTTTTGGTACAACTGAATTTTTCTTTTCTTTTTCTTGAACCAGAGAATTCGTTGTCCTGTTGAATACGTGTGCTAAACAATGTTTCCTACTTACTTGATCATTATATGCTTGACCCAAACGTTGGGACCGGCACCCTCGCGCCTACCGATCTAGTGTATATTTAGGTGGACCAGGAAGTGTTGACGATAGCCCACACACTCCACAGCTGATCCCACGCGACAATTTTCATGCGTTGGGAAGAGACCATTGGGACACGAGCATGTTACTGTATAATGTAACTCTCTTTTACCAGATTATTAATAATATATCCCTCCCATACTCAAACGGGGACACAAACCCAGTCCAACTGTTGTAGGAACGAGTACGCTTACTACATCAAAGTTGTCGAAGGATGTAGAAATGCCACGGGCGGCCACATTATCAAAATCTAGGCAACATTGAATAATACTTTCATTTGTATGCGTGATCATGCAGACATTGTTGCTTCTACGCACGCAAATCGGGCGTGGATGATTGAAATTGCTAGGGCGCGACGATTAAACCTGATTCTAGGATCGTAGACGTTATATTTTGCAATGTACAATTTAAAATGCGATGTTTATCAGGAATAGCATTATGCAACTCATGCACCACAGTTGAATTGAAGTAAATAAACAATGCATGATTCTATCAACATTCCAAAGAGTGCAAATTAATTTACATATGATAGTGAATGATCGAATTGATCACTAGAGGGAGGGGGTGAATAAAAGACTAAAAATTGCAATTTAATTTTGAATTCTACGGAATGTGCGAATAAATTAAGTTCTCTACATATGCAATCGATGATGAGAACAACCTATATGGCAAATAAGCTAGAACCAAAGGTAAGCAATGCAACCAGCTAATTAGCAAGGCAACAAACATGTAAAGTATATAAGCAGTACGGTAAAAGAGAAACCAAAAGTGAGTTAGGGACATGGATGGATCCCGAATTCATACTCTATGAGGAGAGCTAATCGCCGTTGGAGAGGTGCCGAGGCCAAAGCTCCGAAGCGCCACCAAATGGATCAACCTAATCTCCCTTTTGAGTCACTTCTAACATATGATTCTTTGTGATCCCTAGCTAGTCGCTCCATTGACAATATTCTATGTGCTCGGTGTCGCGAGAAGAGTGGGGATCCAACTAACCCAGTTAAGTCCGAATCTGAAACACCTTATGATTGAAGCATGGAGAGGCGAAGCAACAAAATCAAATGTTGAAGCAATACCTAACTCGATCAAGGGGGGGGGGGACTTGCATACGATGGAGAGAATTAATTATGTATCGAATTATCATAATTGTCCTGAATGGACCACTCGCATATAAATGCACTCTGATTTCTCCCCACCATAATATTTAGCTTAGGAGACAAACAATTGGCAAGGACCTTTACTATGATGTCGTCGAAACCGCGGGAGAGACTGATCAAGTGGAAGTGTCATCCCATGGCGCCATCCTTTTTGGTCGATGCTTGTTTCCACCTATATAACAACCCATACCCCCACTCACACACCCCCTTGGAAGGTTTGCAACAAGCGGTAACTCTCTTAACCCAACCAATGTTGCACCCCTAGCATCACCAAGGTGCACATAAGAAAAAGTTAAGAACTCCTCTTATGACCTCTAATGACTCTATTGAGATTGTCAATCTCACAAACCTTGATAGTTGCAACCAGTCATGAGCAAAAAATGTGTTCGAAAGTCTTTTAAAGTTTTAAAATTAAGTACAAAAAACAAATATACCTTTTTAGTACAAAAAACATATAAAATCAAATTTTAACATCATTGAAATATTCATTTACTATCTACTACTTATATTATTAATAATAATATTATTATTATTTTATCATTACTTATAGAAAACACGGGTTTGGTGAATCCAAATGATACAGGTCACTGAACTGTCGGGGAACGCAGTATTTCAAAAAATATACCTACGATCACGCAAGATCTATCTAGGAGAGTCATAGCAACGAGCGGCGAGAGTCTGTCCACGTACCCTCGTAGACCGAAAGCGGAAGCATTTAGTAACGTGGTTGATGTAGTCGAACATATTCACGATCCAACTGATCCAAGTACCGAAAGTATGGCACCTCCGTGTTCAGCACACGTTCAGCACGATTGTCGGCGTTCTGGGAACGGGGGTCCCAGACTTGCCTGCCTGCGGCCCGCAGCATGGCTGAGCTAGCAGGCCGTACGGCCCATCTTCATCAACAAAGCATCCAAGACCCTCGCGAGGGTCCAAGCCTCGCGAGGCGGACGACGCAAGATCTCTTCTAGAGTAGCCTAGCCAGACAGGCTCACGAGGAGCGGAGATATCAAGGCGGGGCAAACCTCACGAGACCCTCGTGACGTGAGCCATGACGCACGGCAGCAGGCGGGCGCCAGCGCGCGCAGCGTCCTTATTTCCTCTTTGGTGCTAAGGAGGCAAGCGCGGGCGAAGAGTACCAAGGCATCAGGCAAAGGTTGCTATTTTGGTGCAACGAGACCAAGACCAGGAGGACGACAAGACGGAGGTCATCGTGGAGCCCAAGACGGCGTCACCACCAGAGCCTTTGGCAGGCGAAGACCATTTTTGTCAGGATAGCTTGTACTAGTTGTCCCCCTTCGAATTAGCCCGCCATTGTTGGTTCCTTCCCGCTCGATATTTGGGAAGAGGACCAGGGCCAGTATAAATAGGACTAGCCACCACCTTAGAGAGGGGACGGATCATTCAGACCACCCTCACACACACAAGCTCACCGAGCTCGAGAACACCTCAACCTCAGGAGGTTGTTCCTCCCTTGTACTGTTCATCATCAGCCCTAGAGGCAATCCACCACCACCACACTAGAGTAGGGTATTACACCACAACGGTGGCCCGAACCAGTATAAATCTTGTGTATTTCCGTGTTGCGAGTTCGTCGAGTTCGTCCGCGAGATCTTAGTGAGCTAGGGCGTCGATTGGTGGGAAGGAAAGACTTCGCGCGCACCCCATTGTTCGAACCTTAAGGGTTTGTCGGAACCCCATATCCGACATTTGGTGCGCCAGGTAGGGGTGCGCCATAGCCTCCCTTCCATCAATTGTCGCTCCGTCGCTCCTTCGTCCCCATGACGGACGCTCGCCGTGCTCGAGCTAAGCGCCGGGCTGCCCTCACCGCCCGCGTTGCTCAGACGGCTCCCGTCGGCGGGCCACATTGCCGTTCTCCGTCCCCCACCGCCAACGCTGCCACCGGTCCGGCGGGGAACGAGCAGTAAGCGTCCTCGCTACATCCTTCAGTGCGGCAGGACGGCCACACCGCCACTCCATCGCTGACCCCTGCCGGTTCTTCATCTCACGCGCATCGCGCTCCCATGGAGGCACGGGCTGCGCTCCTCGCAGTGAACGAGCTCATGCGCTACCGCCCCATCGACGACCTCTATGAGGAGTGGCTCGAACGCATCGCCAATCTCGCCCGCGCCGCGGGGGGCTCTCCGACGCTGTCCCACTCTCTGCCTCCCCCTCAACCAGCCGCGGGCGACGGGGCTCATGGCGCGCCTCCACCACCTCAGCCCCAAGACGTTGCCTTGGCACCAAGGCGCGCGGCTCCGCGACGTGATCCGCCGCGCCCGGCGCCCGCGCGCGAAGAGAGAAGCTGCCAAGAAATTTCGCGGCCGCGAGAAGCTGCACCTGCGCTCCCCACGCCACCTCGTCAAGACCGCGCACCACCCGCAGCAGCGCAGCGCGGGCCTCGTCAAGACCAAGCTCCACCTCCAAGGCGGGCCCCGGCAACCACGGATGGCTGCCGCGCCTTCACTCCCGAGCTGTGTAGCGTCGCCTGGTCGGGCAAGTTCAAGCCGGATCTGCCTCATCGCTATGATGGTACCGCCGACCCCGCGGAGTTCCTGCAGCTCTATGAGATGAACCTCGAAGCAGCCAACGGCGATGAAAAGGTCATGGCGAACTGGTTTCCCATGGATCTCAAGGATGGAGCTCGCTCCTGGCTCCTGAACCTGCAGCACGGCTCAATCTCCTCCTGGGACAAGATGCGTGACCGCTTCGTTGCCAACTTCCAGGGCACTCGTGACTGCCCTCCGGCCGCGGGTGATCTACGCCTCATCAGGCAGCAACCGGGAGAGACCCTCCAGAAGTACATCCTGCGCTTCAACAACACTCGCCTCAAGATCCCCAAGGTCACGGACGAGGCCATCATCTCCGCGTTTTCCGACGGCGTCCACGACGTCAAGATGAAGGAAGAGCTCGCCATCCACAAGGAGCTCTGCACATCTCAGGAGCTTTTCAACCTAGCGAACAGGTGCGCAAGAGCTGAGGAGGGGCACCTCTCTCTCCTTGAGCTGCTAGCCGTGGGCGCAGAGGAGAAGAAGGCCAAGGCCAAGGACGTGAAGTGCAAGGAGGTAGCTGTGCTCGTAGCAGAGCCCGATGTCAAGCGGGGCAGAGATCAGCCCGAGTCATCCAAGAACGGCCGACCATTCTGCGCCTTCCACAACCTGAACACCCACAACACCAGTGACTGTCAAGAGCTCAGAGCCATACGAGAAGGATGCTACGGTTGACGCCCCGAGCGCAACGACCGGGGCTACAGCCATGGAGGAGGACATGGAGGCGGACGCTGGGACGACCGTGGCCCGCGCCAGGAGTAGCGCGATCGACCTCACGAGGACCGCTGGCAGGACCAGCCTCGTGAGGGCGCATGGAGGGACCCGCCTCGTGAAGATCGCCCCCAGGGCAACGCCAGTCTTCCCCCGCTGGCGCCACCAAGAAGGAATGATGACCACCACCAGGACGAGGGGGCTGGGGGCTTCCAGGAGCCGCGCGCGATCGCCTGCATCTTGGGCGGCGCCCAAGCCCCAGCCTCCCAGCGCGTCTTCAAGTAGTTTGCTCGCGAGGTGAACGCGACGCTCCCCAAGCTCGAGGCCACGCGCCCGCTCAGGTGGTCCCAATGCGCCATCACCTTCAACTCGGCGGATCAACTCAAGTGCGCAGCCACCACTGGCACCCTCCCCATGTTGTGTTCCCCGGTCATCAGCAATGTGCAGGTCACCAAGACCCTCATCAACGGCGGTGCAGGGCTCAACATCCTATCTGTCGACACGTTTAACAACCTCCAAGTGCCATATGAGCAGCTCCAGCCCACCAAGCCTTTCTCAGGAGCGACCGACGGCTCCACCACGCCGATAGGGCAGGTCCGCATGCCTGTCACCTTCGGGAAGCGCAAGAACTACCGCACCGAGCTCATCGACTTCGACGTCGCGCACATCCGCCTGCCGTACAATGCCATCCTCGGCTATCCAGCCCTGGCCAAGTTCATGGTAGTCACTCATCACGGCTACAATGTTCTCAAGATGCCAGGAAGCGGAGGAATCATCACGGTCCCGTGTGAAGAGAGGGATGCGGTGTGCTCCCTCGAGCGCGCCTTTCAAGCTGCAGCAATCGACGACCCCGACAGAAGAAATGAAGGCCCTTTGGAGGCCGTCCCCAAGAAGAAGCAGCCACGCCGTGCAGGACCTCAGGAGGATGGCGTCGCGGCAGGAGCCACGTCAGGGTCAGCGCCTGCTCTAGGGGCGCCTCCCTCCGTCGCATAGGAAGGCATGCCCGGCGCCCTCCTTAGGCAGGGCTCGGGGGCTCTCTTCTAGAGGGCCTCAGACCTTGCCAACATCACAAGGGAGGCGCTCGGGCACCACTTGGAAGCGTGCTTCGCGGCACGTGACCCTCAGGAGAGCACAGGGTAAGGAGTGCCCACCACTCAAGAGTTCATCACCAAGACCATCCAGGAACTGCAAGAAGCAAGAGCCATGCGCAGCAACGACCGCCCACAAGGTGCAACTCCGCATCCTGGCGAGGATGCTGGGCTGCGTGTCTGCATCGACGTTGCAGGGCTCAACAGGGCCGCTTCTCAGGAGTGTTTCTGGCCTTCGCGTGTGGGCCGCTGCGAGGGCCCGCCACACAGTTACGTTTGTATGCCATTTGGCTTGCCGAGCGTGGCGTCGGCCTATCAGCGCAACATGCGACGTGTCCTGGCGGCTCAGGAAGCCAGGTACCATGTTGTTCTGGAGGAGATGGAGACGGTCTTCAAGGAACCTCCCAAGCCCCCAAAGCCTCCCGAGGCTCAGGGTTCTGGTGGCTCATGAGGAGTCATTTCTTCAACGCACGCCTTTAGCTGCACCGACTCTACTTCGTCTACAGAACCAGGTAACATCTTCCAAGCTCGTTTAGCTAGGAGCGCCCCTCGGGCTGCATTATTCCCAGGCCGCGTGGGTCCGTCCCTGCGGCATGTATCCCTTTTGCGTATGTCTTCAGCTTACCTTGTTGGGGCGCCCCTCGGGCTGCATCATCCCCAAGCTTCTCGGGCCGGACCCGGTGGCATGCATCTTCCTGCATTTATCCAAGCTGATCTGCTCTCCATGCTTAACCTGCCAACTGCTATCACCTGCTCGATCATCATGCCCCCCGGGCCTCCACACAGGCACGACGCTGGTGCATGGGTCCGTCCCTGCCACGCCGACAAATCAGAGTGGTCGAGCTCTGGCTCGCGGCACGCCCCGCGCACGTTACCTCACCAGGCCCTCAGTGCCTTCTTCTCATCCAGAGCAACCAGAGGCAGGCTGACAGCTGTAACGGAAAACCGTGTTTCTTCTTGTGCCTATTCGCAGGGATCCCAAGGGAAGAATAGTAGGCGGCACCGCGAGTCTCCTTTCCTCTCGTGCAATTCGCTTGCGCGTTAAAGGGGGGCTCCTGAGCATCGCGACTCAGGAGCTCTTACTGGCTCTCCAGCCCTCACCCCCTGGCCTTGACCACGGCATCACGACCTGGCATACCAGCGGTGGCTGAGCTCGCTCGAGGGCCGGGACCTGAGGACGTAGAGCACTAAGGAGAGCATGAGGGGAGGGAAACTCGTATGGGCCAGCCTAGCTATGCCGCACGAAATAGGCGCGCAGCCCTAGTGCAACTCAGGAGTTGCCACAAGATCAACGACATAAGTCCCGCACTCAAATTGGCTAAATGTTTGGGCGTAATGGTCACTCACGCCTTGCTGCAGCCCCGTTGCTGCCACGTCAACTCCCTTTCTCGCCTTACCATGGCTGCTTGAGCGCTAAGGGGGACCTCCTAAGCATCGCGCCTCAGGGGCTCTTACTGGACCTCGGGCCGCACACCTCTTGGCCTTGACCACAGCACGCGACCTGGCATACCAGCGACGGCTGTAGCTTGCCTGGGGACCGGGACCTGTCGACGTAGAGCAACAAGCTATCGCGAGGAAAGAAAGGGGGGACCGAGCCTTAAGGGGACAAGCGTTCACCAAATTCTCATAATAAGGAAGATAAGCACAAAGGACATTACGGACCATTACATGCCCCCACGGGGTAATTCATGATTCATTGCAGGAAACAAAAGCCGATACTAAGGGGAATCCTATCTACATCATCCCGCCATCATCAACAGTGGGACACGGGAGGCCGGCGCCAACCCCATCCAGATCAGCGGCGGCGACGGCCGGACGCTGCAGCTCTGCTCCAAGCGCGGCGAGAGCTTGGGGGCACGTAGTTGTCGTCGCTCGTCTCCGGAGTCTCATAGAGCTCAGGAGAGCTGCTGGACTCCCAAGGGCTGCTGCTGCTGGAGTGGTCGCGAGCGGGGCGTGCATTAGCCTCACGCTCCTCTCCGGAGCAGCACTCCAGGCGGCGGCCCTCGGCATCGAAGACCTTGAAGAAAAGCGTGGAGACACCGTCGTACTCAAAGTGGACCGCGAGGGCGCCCCTCGCATGGCAGACCCGCGCGATCTCGCCCCAGCCGCGCGTCATGAAGATCTTGCCGGTAGGGACCGCTTCGATCTCTGCTCTGGTCGCTGTAGCGCTGCAGTCGGCGTGCTGCAGCCAGAGCTTGAGAGGCCCCCTCGGGGGCATCATGTTGGAGAAGAACCGCGGGAAGTGGATCCAGGACCTCGGAGGCATCGGCGCCCACAACACCAACTCACGCGAGGAGTCCACGGCGTGAACCCCAGGGGCGACGGCACGCGTCGCCGTGGCGCGGCGACCCTGGATGTGGCGTGGGCGGCGTTGCTCGTCACTCTGTCCTCCCGAGCCCTCGGCTTGGGCGTACAAGGGCAGCGGGTACCCGGGAGGAGGCCGCTCGCACCAAGGCCGCGACACCACCTGCATCGCTGATTCATCGCGGTGATGGATCGACCTCTTCTTCGGCGGAAGAGGCCCAGGATCATCACGGGGAGCCTTTCCTTTCTCTTCGGTAGAGAACTTTTTGATGGGCGCCATTGTTGTTGGCAGTGGAGCAAGGAGGAAGAAGCAAGCAAGCGAGGAAGAGATGGGCAACGGGGGCTCCGCCCCTCCCCATTTATAACAAGAGAAGGCCAACCAGCATCTCCCATGATCGCACGTAATGATGGTTTTCCTTGCATGTCGCAGGGACTTGTCAAGTCAAGCAGTTGCCGAGGCAACATAGAGAAGCGGAGACGCCCACGTCCAGTCAACCGCCACGCATCAATCAAGGCCGCAGGCTTTTGGCGCCCGCGGTGCTCCGTACTTGGCCCTTCGCTTCGCCGTGAAGCCAAGCCCAAGCGCACCTTGGGCCCGGGGGCTACTATCGGCGTTCTGGGAACGGGGGTCCCCAGACTTGGCTGCCCGCGGCCCGCGGCGTTGCTGAGCCAGCGGGCCGTACGGCCCATCTTCACCAACAAAGCATCCAAGACCCTTGCGAGGGTCCAAGCCTCGCGAGGCGGACGACGCAAGACCTCCTCTGGAGTAGCCTAGCCAGGCAGGCTCACGAGGAGCGGATATATCAAGGCGGGGCAAACCTCACAAGACCCTCGTGACGTGAGCCATGACGCACGGCACCAGGCGGGCGCCAGCGTGCCCAGCGTCCTTGTTTCCTCTTTGGTGCTAAGGAGGCAAGCGCATGCGAAGAGTACCAAGGCATCAGGAAAATGTTGCTATTTTGGTGCAACGAGACCAAGACCAGGATGAAGACAAGATGGAGGTCATCGTGGAGCCCAAGACGGCGTCACCACTAGAGCCTTTGGCAGGCAAAGACCACTTTTGTCAGGATAGCTTGTACTAGTTGTCCCCCTTCGAATTAGCCCGCCATTGTTGGCTCCCTTCTCGCTCGATATTTGGGAAGAGGACCAGGGCCAGTATAAATAGGACTAGCCACCACCTTAGAGAGGGGACGGATCATTCAGACCACCCTCACACACACAAGCTCACCGAGCTCGAGAACACCTCAACCTCAGGAGGTTGTTCTTCCCTTGTACTGTTCATCATCAGCCCTAGAGGCAATCCACCACCACCACACTGAAGTAGGGTATTACACCACAACGGTGGCCTGAACCAGTATAAATCTTGTGTCTTTCTGTGTTGCGAGTTCGTCGAGTTCGTCCGCGAGATCTTAGTTAGCTAGGGCGTCGATTGGTGGGAAGGAAAGACTTCGCGCGCACCCCAGTGTTCGAACCTTAAGGGTTTGCCGGAACCCCACATCCGACAACGATGACGTCCCTCGAGCTCTTGATCCAGTTGAGGACGAGGGAGAGTTCCCTCAGCACGACGGTGTGGCGACGGTGATGATGAAGTTACCGGCGCAGGGCTTCGCCTAAGCAATACGACGATATGACCGAGGTGTTAACTGTGGAGGGGGACACCGCACATGGCTAGGAACAATTGATGTGTGTTCTAGGGGTTCCCTCCCCACGTATATAAAGGAGGGAGAGGGAGGAAGGCAGCCTAGGCCGCGCCCAAGTAGGACGAATCCTACTTGGGCTCCTAGTCCAAATCACCCCTCCCCCTACCATATTTGGACAAGGGGGAAAGAAAGGAAGGGGGAGGGGAAGGAAGTAGAAGTCCTACTTCATACTTTCCTTTTCCTCCTCTCCTTTCCCTTTCTCCCCACGTGGCTGGCCCTATAGGAGGCGCACCAGCCCCTTGTGGGCTGGTGTGTTCCCTTACTTGGCCCATTAAGCCCATATCTTTGCCGGGGGTTGCCCGGAACCCCTTCCATTGACGCGGTATCACCCGTAACACTTCCGGTGTCCAAATACCATCGTCATATATATGAATCTTTACCTCTCAACCAATATTGGCTCCTCCATATTCTATGAAGATCTTTATCGGTCAAACCGCATAACAACATACGTTGTTCCCTTTGTCATCGATATGTTACTTGCCCGAGATTCGATCATCGGTATCATCATACCTAGTTCAATCTCGTTACTAGCAAGTCTATTTACTCGTTCCGTAATGCATCATCCCGTGACTAACTCATTAGTCACATTGCTTGCAAGGCTTATAGTGATGTGCATTATCGAGAGGGCCCAGAGATACCTCTCTGATACACGGAGTGAAAAATCCTAATCTCGATCTATGCCAACCCAACAAACACCTTCGGAGACATCTGTAGAGAATCTTTATAATCACCTAGTTACATTGTGACATTTGATAGCACACAAGGTGTTCCTCCAGTATTCGGTAGTTACATAATCTCATAGTCAGAGGAACCTGTATAAGTCATGATGAAAGCAATAGCAATAAAACTAAACGATCATTATGCTAAGCTAACGGATGGGTCTTTGATAATCCACAAGTATAGGGGATCGCAACAGTTTTCGAGGGTAGAGTATTCAACCCAAATTTATCGATTCGACACAAGGAGAGCCAAAGAATATTATCAAGTATTAACAGTTGAGTTGTCAATTCAACTGCACCTGAAAGACTTAATATCTGCAGCAAAGTATTTAGTAGCAAAGTAATATGGAAGTAGCGGTAACGGTGGCAAAAGTAACAGTAGCATTTTGTAGTAATTGTAAAAGTGGCAACGGTAAAGTAACTAAGCAGAGATCAATATGTGAAAAGATCGTAGGCAATGGATCAGTGATGGATAATTATGTCGGATGTGATTCCTCGTGCAATAGTTATAGCATAGGGTGACACAGAACTAGCTCCAGTTCATCAATGTAATGTAGGCATGTATTCCGAATATAGTCATACGTGCTTATGGAAAAGAACTTGCATGACATCTTTTGTCCTACCCTCCCGTGGCAGCGGGGTTCTATTGGAAACTAAGGGATATTAAGGCCTCCTTTTAATAGAGTACCGGAACAAAGCATTAACACTTAGTGAATACATGAACTCCTTGTCGGTGTCAAAACCGGCGGATCTCGAGTAGGGGGTCCCGAAATGTGCGTCTAAGGTCGATGGTAACAGGAGACAAGGGACACGGTGTTTACCCAGGTTCGGGCCCTCTCTATGGAGGTAATACCCTACATCCTGCTTGATTGATATTGATGAATATGAGTATTACAAGAGTTGATCTACCTCGAGATCGTAGTGGCTAAACCCTAGAGGTCTAGCTTGTATGGCTATGATAACGAGTCTCCTATCCGGACCAAGTCCTCCGGTTTATATAGACACCGGGAGGATCTAGGGTTACACAAGGTCGGTTACAAAGAAGGGAATCTACATATCCAGTCGCCAAGCTTGCCTTCCACGCCAAGGAGAGTCCCATCCGGACAAGGGTGCAGTCTTCGGTTTTCGTATCTTCACATCCCATTAGTTCGGCCCATGGCTAACAGGCCGGACGCCTGGGGACCCCTTAGTCCAGGACTCCCTTAGTAGCCCCCGAACCAGGCTTCAATGACGAGGTGTTCGGGGCGCAGACTGTCTTCGGCATTGCAAGGCGGGTTCCTCCTCCAACGTCTTCCAAGTAATGTGTTCGGCTTTCAATTCAATGCCGCGCCCCTCAGCTTATGTGCATTTATGACTTCATCCTCCAAGTGTCGGGCGAATGTGGGTGGCCAGGGTATTTTTTGCAAATAACACCCTAGCCCTGCAAGAAAGAATGTCTATTTAAAGGGATTGGATCTCAGATCCTTTCGGCATCACGCGGAGAAAATCCTCAGATACTTCCAGGTGAAACCATTCCAACATGGCCAACATTCCTAGCTCATCTTCCCGTTCCAACCTAGAGAGAGGCGAGTGGAAGAGGTGATTTATGCCCCACAGCCAATTGGTGAAGCTGCAAACGCAGGGATTTCTCCCTCCTGTTGATCTGGTCCCTGTTCGAGCAGGACTGGCCTCCTTCAACGGCAAAACCCAAGCGGAGGATTTCCCCAATCCGTCTGCGGGAGAACGAGTGTGCTTCATCCCCTATCTGCTGAGAGGCGTGGGATTTCCAATTCACCCATTCCTCCGAGGGCTTCTGCAGTACTACGGCCTCCAGCTGCATAATTTTACCCCAACCTCCGTCCTGCACATCGCAGGTTATGTCGCTTTAGGCGAACTATTCCTGGGTTGCGAGGCCCATTTCAATTTGTGGAGAAGACTGTTCTGCCCCGTCCCTCGCAATCAAGGCGGGTCAATTTTTTAAGTGGGAGGAGCCAAAGTGTGGCGCACCACCAGGACCGGATACCTGTCCGGCACGCCGAAGAAAGCTCCCAAAGAGTGGCATTCCGAATGGTTCTACATCGACGACGTCACTCTACCCGACCCCGTCCGCATGAGCCTGCCCAAGTTTTCAAATGCTCCGTTGATGAAATGCCATAGCTGTCGTCCTCGGAGCCTCGAGGAAGAGGATAGTGCAGAGATCAGCCTGCTGCTGGGCAAGATTAAGACGCTTGCCCAGTCCGGATTGTCAATAGCCGAGGTGATGGCAATTTTGATAACGCGGGGGGTCCAGCCACTTCAATACAGAGGGCTGCCCATGTGGCATTATAATGGAGAAGACGACGCCTCACGCTATGGCCGAAAGGGCCCGAAGACTCCTGCCACCCTAGCCAAAATACTGGCCGAGCTGTATAAAGGGGAGAAGGAGGAGTTCACCCGTCTCCAAATTCGAGACGGGGTTTCCATGTATAATCCTCCCAGCTGGGTAAGGTTCAACTCCACTATTTTATTCTTGTCCCTGAATCATTCTTGACAGGCAGGATCTTATCTTGCTCATAATAGGAATGGCGAAAGGCTGTCGAGGGGATCCATGACTCTGCCCCTTAGCCGGAGAATCGCAACCGGGATCTCGACCCCGGATATGAGGAAGATCCGGACATATTTGTGGAGCTTGAGGATGGAATATTCTATCAGATGAGCTACGACGGTAAATATGTACCCATCATCGCCAATTACCCCAGCTTCCTTCCTGCTTCATGTGTAAGTAATCGAAAGACACCTTATCCAAAAGAGTTTTCTCATTCCTCCTTACCCACCGCACTGTCTTGTGCTTAGAAGGGGAAGCGTTCGACGCGCCATGCTGCCCCGGGAGCATCTTCGAAGAGAGTGTCCCCCATACCAGGCAAGCCTTCTAAGAGGAAGGCAAACGAAGATACGACTGAGCCTTCATCAAAGAGGTATGAATTTGCAAGTATGCACCTTTGCAGTCACATCCAACTGTGACCTTTCTGTTTACCATGTATTGGGAAAAAGGTGTGCCGGACTATACCCAGGGGTCCGGCCGGTCATACTTCCCACATCCAGGATTCAAATCCTGCCATGAAGACGGGGGCTGATGCGGGGGTGACGCCGGACTGTCCTCCAGCCGAGGACTTGGATGATGTATCCGTCACCAACTCGGAAGTGGAGAGCGCGATGAATCATCGGCGCCGCAGGGCCGTTTTACGAGACCCTGACTTTTCAGAAGAGTCATTTAGCGCCTTCAACTCGGCCGATGCATATATCCGAGCTGTTCGAGATGGGCTTAATAGAGCCACAAAACAATATTTAAAACATGTGCAGGTAAGTTTGTTTTGTTTGACTATGATAACCATCTGCCAGTAGCCCCCGAGACTTAAAGTAGTTGAAACAACTGATTTAAGGATCAATGTACAACCAGGTGCTTACGGAGAAGAACACCATGTTAACTCAGGAACTAGAAAAGTGTCGGTGCCAGCTCTCTGCTGGCAATGCCGAACTAGAGAAATCCAAGAAGGCATCCCCCGGTAATGTTTCCCTCCATTGAGAGATCATAATTGTACACTAATAATGCTAATCTAGTTGCTTATTGTTTTATTGGATCGTTAGACCAACTGCGGGAGCAGCTGGACACCGCTCGAGGCGAAGAACACGAAGCCAAAAAACTGCTAGCAGCGGGCGAGCGTGTGTTAACAAAAGTCGTTCAGGAGAAAAAGAAGCTCCAGGATTCGAACACCAAACTAGGCGAAGAGCTGAAATACGTGCGAGCTCAGCTAGCTGACTCCGTGAAGGAGAACAAAAAACTGCGAGGTGGCATATTCAGTATGTGGCCGATTTATCTTATAATAGTTTGGAAGTAACCATAGCTGATATAGCTGTGATTGCAGGTGTATTGACGGGCCGCCCTGAAGAGGAGGTGTCCGGATCATCAAGTGATCTTCTGCAAGAGCTGTCGCAGTTGCACGAACAAGCTCGGCAGGCAATGCGAAGTGTAGCCAAGGCCTTATGGCCATCCGACTCCCCTCCAGGGAGTATGGAGAGACTTGTAGAGCTGTTCAAGGGAGTGTGGCAGCGTATCCGACTGTTGAAGATATCGGCCTGCCGAGAGGGTGTGCGAGAAGCCTGGGCCATGATAAAAATGCGGTATACCAGGCTGGATCTGAATCACATGGCCCGGGTCGGACCGCTAGGGTCAAATGGGGAAGAAATTCCCGTTAGTTTAGTATATGGCCAAGTTGAGGTGGCTGCTAGATACTCACAACAGGATTGTAAGTTAGACCGCCTGTTGGACGATATAGAGGAGGAAGTTTTTGAGTCCTAAGTGACTATGTACTTTCCTTCTAGCTGGATAATAAAAACAATTTTCATGGCCGGCCTTTTCGCTTCTACATCTGGACCCGAAGGTGCGGAGTGTTTCCGAATACCCTAACGGTAGAATATACCGGGGCATGCATGGGAACGAGGCGTAGGGGTTGTAGTTGCTTGAACAGACAATGTCTATCCGGCTAGTTATGTTATATTACATTATGTAAGAAACATCTTCCAGAGAGAATAGTTCCTTTAAGGGTTCCTTTCCCTGGGTGTGCATGCGTTTAATGTGCATGTCCGAATTGTGATTGAAAAAATCACAGAGTAAGTAACTTCTGGGGTTCCATAATGGAATGAATGCGGGGACATCTTAAATTCGCCGACCGAATATTCCCTTAAGAACGCTAGCTTTCGGCTTGACCCAGTCTGAGGTTCACATCCGGATGACCCGACAGTAGCAATCGCAGAGGTGCTCCCTTTATGCCCTAGCCGAACTAACGGGAACGTTGGGCACAAGCACAGGAGCCAGGCAACCCATCCTGGCCAAAACTTAAGTCATATCGATGCATATAAGGCGAAGAAAAGGTACATATGAAAAAATGCATATGTGGTGAGCTTGATGCTCAAAGGATAATAGCAAGCTTCTGTACGAGAAGCCCCCAGGTAAAATGAACGTACATATGCGGAGATGTACGCATCAGGTAAGGACGGTCTAGCCGTACTGAAACCGTAAGGCTAAAGAGCAAAACGAAAGAAAAAGATAAAAAAGTGAAAAGAGAGAAAAAATAACGTTAATAACAAGAGGGAAGAGACGAACACAATGTTCGGTGCTAGGCATAAAATTGTCGTAATCTGGCCGCATTCCAGGGGTTCGGCTCTAGATGATTGTCTGACGCATCACACAGGCGGTACGCTCCTCCGGTGAGAACTTCGTCAATGATGAAGGGACCCTCCCACTTGGGCTTGAGTTTGTCCTTTTTCTTCTCCAGCAGGCATGGAACGAGTTCACCAACGTTATAAGTCTTGGCCCGCACTTCTATGCTTTGATACCTGCGAGCCTGCTGTTGATAAAACACGGAACGGGCTTTTGCGATGTCGCGCTCCTCCTCCAAGGCATCTAGGTTGTCCTGCCGATCAAGCTCGGCTTCTCTCTCTTCGTACATGTGCACTCGAGGTGAGTCATGAATAATATCGCAGGGTAACACTGCTTCTGCACCGTACACCATGAAGAAATGTGTATATCCAGTAGTGCGGTTGGGCATGGTCCGCAGCCCCCAGAGTACGGAGTCAAGTTCCTCCACCCAGTGCTTGCCTGATTCTTTCAAAGACCGCACTAGTCTAGGTTTGATGCCGCTCATAATAAGACCATTAGCCCGTTCGACTTGACCGTTTGTCTGCGGGTGATAGATTGAGGTGTAATCGAGTTTAATACCTAGATTAGCACACCAAGTTTTAACTTCATCGGTTGTGAAATTAGAGCCATTCTCGGTTATTATGTTGTGTGGGACACCATAAGGGTGTACCACGCCAGATATGAAATCTATTATCGGCCCCACTTCAGCCATTTTGACCGGTTTGGCCTCTATTCACTTAGTGAATTTATCCACCATGACCAGCAGATACTTTCTCTTATGGCTTCCTCCTTTAAGGTGTCCGACCATATCGAGTCCCCAGACCGCAAAAGGCCAAGTGACGGGGATTGTTTGTAAGGCAGTGGGGGGCATATGGCTTTGGTTGGCAAAGAGTTGGCATCCGATGCAATGTTGGACAAGGTCCTGTGCATCTGCTCGGGCCGTCGGCCAATAAAACCCTATACGGAAGGCCTTGCTAACAAGGGCCCGAGCTGCGGTGTGGTGACCGCCGAGCCCGGCATGAATCTCGGCCAAGATCTTCCACCCCTCTTCCTTGGAGATACATCTTTGAAGAACTCCGGTAGCGCTTTTCTTATAGAGCTCTCCGTCATGAACCTTGTAGGCCTTTGAACGCCGGACAATGCAGCAGGCCTCATTCTGGTCCTCAGGAAGCTCCTTCCTGTTAAGGTAGGCCAGGAAGGGTTCGGTCCATGGGGCAATGACTGCCATGATGAGATGCGCCGACGGTGTTATTTCGGTGGATGAGCCTCCGATGATGTCGATGTTTTCGGAATTTGGGGTCATGTTCGGATCCAGACTAGTGTTGCCATTTTCCCCCTGCCACACCACGGATGGCTTAAAAAGCCTTTCCAGAAAGATATTAGGTGGGACGGGGTCGCGCTTAGCGCCGATACGAGCAAGAACATGTGCCGCTTGATTACTTTCTCGAGCCACATGATGGAACTCGAGCCCCTCGAACCGGGCCGACATTTTTATGACTCTGTTACGATAAGTTGCCATCTTCGGATCTTTGGGGTTGAAGTCTCCATTTATTTGAGATATTGCGAGGTTTGAGTTCCCGCGCACTTCTAGGCATTGTATGCCCATGGAGACAGCCATCCGGAGACCATGCAATAAAGCCTCGTATTCGGCTGCATTATTGGAGTCTGTGTATAGTATTTGGAGTACATACTGAACGACGTCTCCAGTAGGGGACGTTAAAACGATGCCCGCTCCTAGCCCTGCCATCATTTTGGAGCCATCGAAGTACATAACCCAATTGGAATATGTGTCGTACTCTTTAGGGAGTTCGGCCTTTGTCCATTCGGCAACGAAGTCAGCCAGTACTTGGGATTTAATAGCTCGACGTGGTTTGTATGTAATATCAAATGGAAGGAGCTCAATGGCCCATTTGGTAATCCGGTCCATGGCATCGTGGTTGTTTATAATGTCATTGAGTGGTACTTCGGAAGCCACCGTGATCGAACAATCCTGAAAGTAGTGGCGGAGCTTTCAGGATGCCATGAAGACCGCGTATGCTATCTTTTGATAATGGGGGTACCGGGATTTGCATGGTGTAAGGATAGTGGATACGTAGTATACTGGATTTTGAACCGGGAATTTGTGTCCGTCCTGTTCTCGTTTGACGACGAGCACGACGCTCACCACCTGATGTGTTGCCGATATGTATAACAACATCGGTTCGCCGACATTTGGCGGGGCCAGGATTGGGTTGCTCGCAAGAAGGATTTTTATTTCCTCCAGTCTGGCTGTTGCCGCGTTCGTCCAATTGAAGTGATTGGTTCGCCGTAGAAGACGATAGAGTGGCAGTGCCTTTTCTCCTAATCTGGAGATAAAGCGGCTTAGAGCTGCCATGCAACCCGTGAGCTTTTGGACTTATTTAAGGTCTGTTGGCGTAGCCAATTACGACAGAGCTCGGATTTTGGCTGGATTTGCTTCAATTCCTCTATTGGAAACGATGAAGCCCAGCAGTTTTTCGGCGGGGATGCCGAAAACGCACTCTTCAGGATTGAGCTTGATGTCATACGCGCGGAGGTTATCAAATGTGAGACGTAAATCGCCTATCAATGTTTCGACACGCCTGGTTTTGATGACGACGTCGTCCACGTAAGCTTCAACTGTCTTGCCGATCTGCTTCTCCAGGCATGTTTGAATCATGCGTTGGTATGTCGCGCTGGCGTTCTTGAGCCCGAGGGGCATGGTGTTGAAGCAGAATGGCCCATATGGGGTAATGAATGCTGTTGCAGCTTGATCGGACTCCTTCATTTTGATTTGATGGTATCCGGAATATGCATCCAGGAAACACAATGAGTCGTGTCCTGCGGTAGCATCAATGATTTGATCAATGCGGGGGAGGGGGAAGGGATCCTTAGGGCAAGCCTTATTGAAGTCTTTAAAATTGATGCACAACCGCCAGGATTTGTCCTTCTTTGGTACCATCACCATGTTTGCCAGCCAGTCCGGATGTTTTATTTCTCTGATGAATCCGGCCTCAATTAACTTGGCTAGCTCCTCCCCCATAGATTGACGTTTGGGTTCGGAAAAGCGCCACAGTGTTTGCTTGACCGGTTTATATCCTTTTAATATATTGAGGCTGTGTTCGGCCAACTCGCATGGGATTCCTGGCATATTAGAAGGGTGCCAGGAGAATATATCCCAATTTTCGTGCAGGAACTCTTGTAGCATGGCGTCAACCGTTGGATCTAATTGTGCTCCGATGAATGTTGTCTTCTTGGGATCCGTTGGATGGACATGGAATTTGACTATTTCTTCTGCTGGTTTGAAGGAGGTGGATTTGGGTCGTTTGTCTAGGACGACATCATCCCTGTCTACCGTAGAGAGCAACGCGGCTAATTCTTCGGCCGTGAGGGCTTCAGATAATGCCTCGAGGACCAAGGTTGCGGTTTTATTCTCGGCGCAGAGTGCTATGTCCGGATCACTAGCTAGAGTGATTATACTGTTGGGCACAGGCGTCTTAAGCTTCATGTATCCGTGATGGGGTACCGCTTGGAAGCGCGTAAATGCATCTCGCCCTAAGAGGGCGTGATACCCGCTGTTGAAACGGGCCACTTGGAAGGTTATTTCTTCGGACCGATAATTCTCCGGTGTGGCCGAATACCACGTCGAGTGTTATTTTTCCCGCAC
Organism: Triticum aestivum; assembly: GCF_018294505.1. Lineage (NCBI taxonomy): Eukaryota > Viridiplantae > Streptophyta > Magnoliopsida > Poales > Poaceae > Triticum > Triticum aestivum. The sequence continues at coordinate 255,348,862 of NC_057812.1, read as the reverse complement.
ACCGCGCCTCCTGACTAGGGATAATTCCTCGGAGGGTCGTGCTGCTTTGTTTAATGCGGCTCCTGTCTATTTCCATTTTGTGGAGTGTATCTTCATAGATGAGGTTTAGTCTGCTATCGTCGTCCATAAGGACCTTGGTAAGCCGAAAGCCGTCCACAATTGGACTGAGGACCAAGGCGGCTGGCGCTCGGACTGTCCTGTATTTTGGTTCGTCGCCGGCATTAAAAGTTATAGCCGTGTCGTTCCAACGGTTTATTGCTTCTATTTGACAGACTTCGGCGAGTTCGCGTAGTGCTCTCTTGCGCCTATTGTTGGAGGCGAATGTCTCGAAGACCGTCAGTACTTTGGGGTTGTTGTCCTCTAGGGAGTGTTGTTCTGGGTTATTCTTGGTGAGTATATCCTCACCGCTCTTGGCCACTTGCCGGAGTATCCAACATGCTCTAAGGCTATGTGTTGGTATGTTATCTGGTGTTGCGTGTATTTTGCATGGCCCATTGAGCCATCCTTCCAGAATGGTTCCGCGCCCCATACTAGACTTGTATTTCTTTACTATTGAACTGGGCGTCTTGCAAGTGTGACGCCCCCGATTTGACCGTACACTAATCATACACGCAAACATGTACAATCAAGATCAGGGACTCATGGGAAGATATCACAACACAACTCTACAGATAAAATAAGTCATACAAGCATCATATTACAAGCCAGGGGCCTCGAGGGCTCGAATACAAGAGCTCGATCATAGACGAGTCAACGGAAGCAACAATATCTGAGTACAGACATAGGTAAACAAGTTTCCCTTAAGAAGGCTAGCACAAACTGGGTTACAGATCGAAAGAGGCGCAGACCTCCTGCCTGGGATCCTCCTAATCTACTCCTGGTCGTCGTCAGCGGCCTGCACGTAGTAGTAGCCACCTCCCGAGTAGTAGCAGTCGTCAACGACAGTGGCATCTGGCTCCTGGACCCCAACGTCTGGTCGCAGCAATCGGGTATAGGAAAGGGGGAAAAAGGGGGAGCAAAGCAACCGTGAGTACTCATCCAAAGTACTCGCAAGCAAGGAGCTACACTACATATGTATGCATTGGTATCAAATGGAAATGGGGTAACATATGTGGACTGAACTGCATAATGCCAGAATAAGAGGGGGGTAGCTAGTCCTATCGAAGACTACGCTTCTGGTAACCTCCATCTTGCAGCCGAAGAAGAGAGTAGATGGTAACTTCACCAACTAGCAATGCATAGCATAATCCTAACCGATGATCCTCCCCTCGTCGCCCTGTGAGAGAGCGATCACCGGTTGTATCTTGCACTTGGAAGGGTATGTTTTATTAAGTATCCGGTTCTAGTTGTCATAAGGTCAAGGTACAACTCCAAGTCGTCCTGCTGCCGAAGATCACGACTATTCGAATAGATTAACTTCCCTACAGGGGTGCAACACATTTACCAACATGCTCGATCCCTTTTGGACGGGCACACTTTTCTAGGTCATGCCCGGCCTCGAAAGATCAACACGTCGCAGCCCCAGCTAGGCAAAACAGAGAGGTCAGCACGCCGGTCTAAATCCTATGGCGCAGGGGTCTGGGCCCATCGCCCATTGCACACCTGCACGTTGCGAACGCGACCGATGAGCAGACCTAGCCTCCCTTATACAAGAGCAGGCATTCCAGTCCAACCCGGTGCGCGCCGCTCAGTCGCTGACGTCACGAAGGCTTCGGTTGATACCACGACGTCGAGTGCCCATAACTGTTCCCGCGTAGTTGGTTAGTGCTTATAGGCCAGTAGCCAGACTCAGATCAAATACCTAGATCTTGTTAAGCATGTTATTTTGAAGTAACCGCGAACGCCGACCAGGGCCAGACCCACCTCTCACCTAGGTGGTCTCCGCCTGCCCTGTCGCTCCGCCTCAAAGTAACAGTCGGGGGCCATCGGGAACCTAGGCCCACCACTACCTGGGTGGAACCACCTTCCCGTTCAGCCCCCAACATCGGAATCACTTGCGGGTACTCAACGAGCCGAGCCGACTTTAGTCACAACATGTATAGTATGTATATATAGTATAAACCCGTGATCAACACCCGAGTGATCACGACCCGATAGTATAGCATGCTAGACTGACAAGAATGTAGGGCCACTGATGATACTCTAGCATCCTATACTGAGCATTTAGGATTGCAGGTAAGGTATCAAAAGTTGTAGCAACAATGACAGGCTATGCATCAGAATAGGATTAACGGAAAGCAATAACATGCTACACTACTCTAATGCAAGCAATAGAGAGAAGAGTAGGCGATATCTGGTGATCAAGGGGGGGGGGGCTTGCCTGGCTGCTCTGGCAAGAGAGAGGGGTCGTCAACACCGTAGTCGTACTGTGTAGCAACGGCGTCGGTCTCGGTGTCTAGCGAGAGAAGAGGGGGAAGAAAGAATAAATATTAAGCAAACAGATGCATAAAGATGCATGACATAAGAAGTAACGCTGCTAGGGGTGCCCTAACGCGGTATGAGGTGATACCGGTGAAGGGAAAACATCCGGGAAAATATCCCCGGTGTTTCGCGTTTTCGGACAGATGAATCAGAGGGGGAAAGTTGCGTGTTCGCTATGCTAGGGATGCGTGACGGATGAATGGGCTGCGGATCCGGGTTTGTCTCGTCATTCTGAGCAACTTTCATGTACAAAGTTTTTCGATCTGAGCTACGGTCTATTTTATATTAATTTTAAAAGATTTAAATCATTTTTAGGATTTATTTAATTATTTAAATCAACATTATCCAGAATAGTGTTTGCTGACATCATCATGACGTCAGCAGTTGACCCGGTCAACCTGACAGGTGGGTCCCACCTGTTAGTGACCCATTTTTATTAAACACATTAATTAACCTAATTAGGATTAATTAGGGGTGGGCCCCACTATCATTGACTGATTAATTAATTAACTAACAGTTTAATTAGTTTAGTTAATTGATTAGTTTAATTAATCAAAATTAATTAATTAATTAATTCTTTTTTTAGTTCTTAAAAAAAACGTTCTGGGGCGGCCCCACATGTAAAAGGCCCCAGGGCCTTAGAGGGTGCTGGGCAGTGGATACGGGGCGGGCGAACCCATCCAGGGAGGCGCGGCCACGCGAGGCCGGCCGGCCGGAGCTGTGCCTGGCAGCGGGGCTCCAGTGGGAGCGGGGCTCCGACGGGAGCGGGGCTCCGGCGGGCGCGGTAGCTAGCAGCGGCAATGGCAGTTCAGCAGCAGGGAGCTGGGCGGGGCGATGCGGCAGCAGGCACGGCGAGGTTGCGGGAAGCGGCGGCAGTGGCGCAGCAGGGCGTGTGTGGGGAAGGGCGCTGCGGGGCAGGGCGCGGCCCGGGCGAGCGCAACGGGGGGGGGGGGACGGGGCGTCGGCGCGCGCAAGAGAGCAGCGGGTGCTCGGGAGTGGTTCAGGCGCGGGGCGCGGCCGATAGGGGCTGAAGCACGTGGAGGGCTTGGCCAGGGGCCAGCGAGCGGCGGCGGATCGGCCGGGCGCGGCCGGAAGCACGCGACGGCGGGCGATGGGAGCGGTGGGAGCGCTGGCCGGCGAATGGCTCGGCGAGCAGCGGCAGGGAAGCAGGCGGTTAAGAGCAGCAGCAGCATGGACACGGCAGGCAGCACGAGTGGCGTGCGCGGTCGTGGGCAGAGGCGGGGCGCGTGGTGACCACGGCCTGCGGCGAACGGGTGCGGCCACAGCGCGATGCGCGGGCACGGTGAGTGCGGGGAAAGGAGCGACGGGGGAGCGCTCACATGCGTTGACGGGAAGGGGGGGTGGCTTAATGGAGCCGGCGAGGGAGAGGTGGGGAGGCACCAACGAGGCCGGGCGACGGCATGGAGGCGCCGTAGACGGCCGGTGGCGACATTGGCGACGGACGGTGGGGCAGGAGAAGGCCCGCGGGTCGGAGCAGACGGCGGGGCGGCGCGGGATCTGGCTCCTCTTCCCCGATCCAGATGGAGGAAGGGGAGAGAGGCATGGGAGAGAACGAGGGGAGTGGGGATCATGCACGCGCGCGGGGGGGGGGGATCAGGCCTAGGGTTCGGTGGAGTGGGGGTGAGATATAGGAGGGATGGGCCGGTCTGGTTGGGATGGCCAGTTGGGCCTGCCAAGGCCCAGTTGGGCCAGGGGGCCTTTTCTTTTATTTTTATTTTCTATTTGATTCTTTTCTTTTTACTTATTTTAGTTTTTTGTTTTCTCCAAACCTTAACTTGGTTCAATTTAAAAATTGTCAAATCAGCACCTAAATTTAGTATGACAAATATACCACTACCACATTAATTTGCTACCCAAGCTAAAATAGTTTCGTAATTATTTAATATTTAAAAGTATTTAAATAATAGTTTTCGCTACTGTTTTATCCAGTTTATAATATTCAAACATTTATAAAGGTGTGGTTTCTACACCATAATTACCCATGATTTATTTAAATACTTTATTGTAAATTTATTGTTTGCCTCTATTGTAAATTTAAATTTGTATCGATTTTGAACCATCGCAAGATCGATAATAGTAACCATGGTGACGTGGCATCATTGAGGTGGGATTACTGTAGCCTAATTATCCGGGTGTCACAGCAAGGGTGCGCCCTTTTCGCCTGAATGAAGGGTTGAGTGGGGACCGATGATTCCCAACGAGCTTCTTGAGTTTTCCAGGTGCTTGCCATTGCACTGTACTTGTGTACGATGGTCGCCAAGTCAGCTAAGTGTAGGATGCGACGGTGGTTGATGGCGTTGATGATTCCTTCGTCCCTTCAATTGTTGCGGAACACTGAGATCGCTTCCTCGTCGCAGCAATCTTTAATCTTGTTTTTGACAAGAAGGAATCTGGCCCAGAAGTGGTGGACTGTTTCCTGAGACTGATGTTTTATGCTCATGAGAGCGCTTGTATTCGGGTGGGTGGGTGGATTTAAATCGGAACCCTGCCCCAGTTTTGGATCCGGAGTCAGAAGGTCTTCCGAACTTAACAGATCGGGCTCCGGAATGTCCACTAATTTCTTAGGCCCGTCGTGTGATTCTATGTCCGGACGGCAGGATGCTTAACCTCGCGGGTAGGTGTCCGGCTCTTCGAGACCGGAGATCCGGACATAGTCCGTCCTCAATATGGAGGAAGAGTTATCGACTCGCTGCTCGACTACCGTTATCTGGTGGGTGATCGGCGGAGATTTGATTTCTCTCTGATCGGGTTTAAACCCAATCCGATCGTAGTCTGTAGTGACCCCCAGGGCAGCGATGCGATCTAGGAGCTCATTTAAAGACGAAAGCTCTGCTAGATCCAACTGCTTGGAGTGTTCGGACTTGATACGAAGGGGGTTTTTGATGACCCGAGAGGTCATCGTCGGCTTAATGGCCGAACGGGCGGTCATTGTAAAGCCGCCCAGCCGGAGGGTTTGGCCTAGAGCCAGCGTTCCTCCGGTGGTGATATTATCCTTGAGAACAAGGCGAGACATCAATCTCGTTGTCGCCGGCACAGTGGAACTGTCAATCAAAGCACCAACGTCGGTGTCAAAACCGGCGGATCTCGGGTAGGGGGTCCCGAACTATGCGTCTAAGGTCGATGGTAACAGGAAACAAGGGACACGGTGTTTACCCAGGTTTGGGCCCTCTCTATGGAGGTAATACCCTACGTCCTGCTTGATTGATATTGATGAATATGAGTATTACAAGAGTTGATCTACCTCGAGATCGTAGTGGCTAAACCCTAGAGGTCTAGCTTGTATGGCTATGATAATGAGTCTCCTATCCGGACTAAGTCCTCCAGTTTATATAGACACCGGGAGGATCTACGGTTACACAAGGTCGGTTACAAAGAAGGGAATCTACATATCCGGTCGCCAAGCTTGCCTTCCACGCCAAGGAGAGTCCCATCCGGACACGGGTGCAGTCTTCGGTCTTCGTATCTTCATAGCCCATCAGTCTGGCCCATGGCTAATAGGCCGGACGCCCGAGGACCCCTTAGTCCAGGACTCCCTCACTCCTGAAAATAAAATCATCACCGGGAGTGGTCCCGATTATCGTCACTTCGAGGTTACCGGATCATAACACATAGTAGGTGACTATTGACTTGCAAAATAGAATCAAGAACTCACATATATTCATGAAAACATAATAGGTTCAGATCTGAAATCATGGCACTTGGGCCCTAGTGACAAGCATTAAGCATAGCAAAGTCATAGCAACATCAATCTCAGAACATAATGGATACTAGGGATCAAACCCTAACAAAACTAACTCGATTACATGATAAATCTCGTCCAACCCATCACCGTCCAACAAGCCTACGATGGAATTACTCACGCACGGCGGTGAGCATCAAGAAATTGGTGATGGAGGAAGGTTGATGATGATGATGGCGACGGATTCCCCTCTCTGGAGCCCCGAACGGACTCCAGACCAGCCCTCCCGAGAGAGTTTAGGGCTTGGCGGTGGCTCCATATCGTAAAATGTGATGAATCCTTCTCTCTGATTTTTTTTCTCCCCGAACACGAATATATAGAGTTGGAGTTGAGGTCGGAGGAGCACCAGGGGGCCCACGAGACAGGGGAGCGCGCCCAGGGGGTAGGCGCGCCCCCACCCTCGTGGACAGGGTGTGGGCCCCCTGGCTTTGATTCTTTCGCCAGTATTTTTTATATATTCCAAAATAATCTACGTTGATTTTCAGGTCATTCCAAGAACTTTTATTTCTGCACAAAAATAACACCATGGCAATTCTGCTGAAAACAGCATCAGTCCGGGTTAGTTCCATTCAAATCATGCAAGTTAGAGTCCAAAACAAGGGCAAAAGTGTTTGAAAAAGTAGATACGTTGGAGACGTATCAACTCCCCCAAGCTTAAATCTTTGCTTGTCCTCAAGCAATTCAGTTTACAAACTAAAAGTGATAAAGAAAAACTTTTACAAACTCTGTTTGCTCTTGTTGTTGTAAATATATAAAGCCAGCATTCAAGTTTTCAGCAAAGATTACAAACTAACCATATTCACAATAACATTTAGGTCTCATGTTTACTCATATCAATGACATAATCAACTAGCGAGCAATAATAATAAATCTCGGATGACAACACTTTCTCAAAACAATCATAATATGATATAATAAGATGGTATCTCACTAGCCCTTTCTGAGACCGCAAAACATAAATGCAGAGCACCCTTGGAGATCAAGGGCTGACTGGAAATTGTAATTCATGGTAAAAGAGATCCAGCCAAGTCATACTCAATGTAAACTAACAATAATAAATGCAAATGACAGCGATGCTCTCCAACTGGTGCTTTTTAATAAGAGGATGATGACTCAACATAAAAGTAAATAGATAGGACCTTCGCAGAGGGAAGCAAGGATTTGTAGAGGTGCCAGAGCTCGGTTTTGAAATAGAGATGAATAATATTTTGAGTGGTATACTTTCATTGTCAACACAACAACCGAGAGATCTCGATATCTTCCATGTGATAACCCACAAGTATAGGGGATCGCAACAGTTTTCAAGGATAGGGTATTCAATCCAAATTTATTGATTCGACACAAGGGGAGCCAAAGAGTATTCTCAAGTATTAGCAGATGAGTTGTCAATTCAACCACACCTGGAAACTTAATATCTGCAGCAAAGTGTTTAGTAGCAAAGTAATATGATAGTAGTGGTAACAGTGGCAAAAGGTAACGGTAGCAAATGTAATATTTTTGGGTTTTGTAGTGATTGTAACAGTAGCAGCAGAAAAGTAAATAAGCGAAGAACAATATAGGAAAAGCTCGTAGGCATTGGATCGGTGATGGAGAATTATGTCGGATGTGATCGATCATGTAACAGTCATAACCTAGGGTGACACAGAGCTAGCTCCAGTTCATCAATGTAATGTAGGCATGTCTTCCGAATATAGTCATACGTGCTTATGGAAAAGAACATGCATGCCATCTTTTGTCCTACCCTCCCGTGGCAGCGGGGTCCTATTGGAAACTAAGGGATATTAAGGCTGAGGGATTCCTGGACTAAGGGGTCCTCGGACGTCCAGCCTGTTAGCCATGGCCCGGAATGATGGGCTGTGAAGATAGAAGACCGAAGACTGCACCCGTGTCCGGATGGGGACTCTCCTTGGCGTGGAAGGAAATCTTGGCATCGAGTATGTAGATTCCTTTCTTTGTAACCGACCTTATGTAACCCTAGATCCTCCTGGTGTCTATATAAACTGGAGGACTTAGTCCGGATAGGAGACTCATTATCATATCCATACAAGTTAGACCTCTAGGGTTTAGCCACTACGATCTCGAGGTAGATCAACTCTTGTAATACTCATATTCATCAATATCAATCAAGCAGGACGTAGGGTATTACCTCCATATAGAGGGCCCGAACCTGGGTAAACACCGTGTCCCTTGTCTCCTGTTACCATCGACCTTAGACGCACAGTTCGGGACCCCCTACCCGAGATCCGCTGTTTTGACACCGACATTGGTGCTTTCATTGAGAGTTCCTCTATGCTGTCACTAAAAGGTTTGATGGCCGTTTCAATCGTCAATAATGACGCCGTCCAAGGAGAAACTTTTCTCCCCGGACAGATCTTCGTGTTCGGCGGCTTCGCAATGTGGGCCAATTCGCTTGGCCATCTGGAGCAGATCGAAAGCTACGCCCCTGGCATTAGGTTAGATTTGGGAGCTTGAACTATGTTGCGGACATTCGTGGAGACTTGATCTTCACCAGATTCGAGACCGCGGTAGCTGCTCCCGGTCACCCCGATGATCATGACCTAAATCTATCATCAGACCGCTTCCAGGAGATTGCTCCTATAACCACTCTGGCCTTAGAGCCGGAGCAGACTGCGCCATCCGAGGACGGGAGGATCGACCCCACCACGGAAGCCACAGATCCCACGGCGTTGGAGCTGCACATAGACTTAACCTCTCACGACGTCTTTGTCACCGGAACTCCGGGCTTGTCTTCGAACATAAGTTCCGAACCACGTGAGCCCGCGGACGCCGAGCTTGATCGTTTATCGATCTTTGAATTCAGCACCGCAGACATCTTCCATCACTCGCCATTGGGCGATGTTCTAAATTCCTTAAAGAACCCGTCCTTGGCGAAGGACTCACAGCCGAACTATATCCGGCTTGAACCAGGGGCTGGCGGCGGAGAATTTTGCTTCCCACCCACCCCCACTTCATAGCCACGGTCGAGGATTCGACCAATACACTTGATTACGACTCCGAGAACATCGACGGTATGGATGACGATGCCGAAGACAGCGAAGACCCCGTTGATACAACTAATGACCAAGATAAACGGGAAGATGGGAAGGTTAGCCCTGGTAAACAGGCCACGTATGAAGATTCGGAGGACGACAATTACCTTCCGCTCTCTGAGGATGAGGTGAGCCTCGGCACCGAGGATTTCATCATGCCTGAGGAACCTCTTGAGCAGGAACGCTTCAAGCGCCAACTAATAGCCACTGCAAGGAGCCTGAAAAAGAAGCAACAACAGCTTCAAGCTGACCAAGATCTGCTCAATGATAGATGGACTGAAGTCCTAGCCGCCGAAGAATACGGCCTTAGTGGCCCAACCAAAAGCTACCTGAAGAGTAGATTGCTACCCTAGGGCGACGACAAGGTGCTCGAGCCCGTGCCATTATCGCACAAGGCGACAGGTCGACCACAACTTGATCCAGGCAAAGCGGCAACTCAAGCCGAACACCAGACCGCCCCACCTCGCCGTAAAGGCAAGAACAAAATAGCTTGGGGTTGTGCATACAACCATCAACAGGACTTGGGTAGTAGAGCAGGACACTCAAGAGCGACCTATGGATCGCGAGGATATACCTCGACACGCGACGACGGCCACCTATTCGGACGCGACAAACCTAGCCACGCCCGGGCCGAAAACCGTAAACGGACTCCATCGGAGCTGGCTCGCTCGTAGAGGCAATAGCGCCAGCGACTCGGGCACTTCTGAAATCCGAGACGGCAATGGCAAGCCACGACAAAGCAAACACAACAGTCGCAATGATAATGAAAGATCACGCAACACAGCGGTCAACACCGGATTCAGCAATCCCAAGCTCGGTAACGGAAAAAGCCATTCAAGGCGAACAGAGACGGACCATCCAACCTAGACAGGATACTGGACCGACCCTGCCAGATTCACGGCCACCCTAATAAACCAGCTAATCATACCAACAGAAACTATTGGGTCCTCAAGCAGGTCGGCAAGCTCAATGCCGAACACAAGGGAAGGGGGCCGCCAGGCAATATGGACGACGGAGCGGTTCACCAGCCAAATGTCGGGGGCCAGAAGCAATTTCCCCCCGAAGATCGATCAAATCCGGAGCAGAAATATCAGATCGGCTTCTGTTGCCCATCTCATATACCCGTTAAAACTATATCGCGCATACATAACTACGCACTTAAGATACCATGGGCATTGGCGGAAGCATAATACGGACAAGTCTGCAAGCACTCCGATACATTTTTATCTACTTTCCTTTTTCTTTCTTCATTACCTCTTAAAAACAGGTGTCACAAAGGAGAAACATCTAAGACCGACTCTATCAGAGTTCGGATCCGTACACTCACCTACGGGGCTACTTCCTTCAAGGATTTCCCCTCGCCGAGGACAAGCGGCGCAGACGTGCGACAGGAGGTCCAAAATAACTTTTTTTAGACCGCACTCTTTTTCGAGCCTGTAACATGCCTTTTTCCTTTGCCTTCGACCCAGGGCATATCAAATAGCCGGGGTCGTGTCCTTTATATATCAAGTAATTTTTGGCATATCACTCAGGTCCCAGTTCACATTACCTGAATTAATCATCCGCGTCTTTCCGCAAATGAATACGCCTCCTATGGTTGTTTCACAAGATATACCCCGGCTTAAACTTGCCAGGGGCTCGGTACGGGAACAATTGAGTTGCCAACAAAGTCCGGATAGCTTTTACAACATACTTCGGCGTCGCGAGTTTGGCCTTATATGCATTAGCTCCGAATCATGTCTTGGGTCAATAGTTGGGTTGCCCGGCTCCCGTGCTTGCTATCCTACGTTCCGCTCTATCGGCTAGGGTAGTAAAGGGAGAACTATTGCGATTGTGCTTCTGGTTCACCTGGCTTAGCACCTCAGTAGAGAAAGCCGAAAACTGACTGTCATGATGCGGCGACAGCAGGTCAACCACTCGATGACTTATCGGAATCTCTAGCGATTCCTCCGTGTCACACGAAGGACCTCTTTTCGATCAAATATGTACACGCATCATATGAATAAGCCGCATACATACTAGGGGCTATGTCATAGACCCACCATAAAACTCCTATGGCTAAGTGAAAGTGTTAACGCCCTATAGTCTGGTTGCCTGGTTCACCGCATTGACACCTCCTTCACGGACCAAGACGTTGGGTCAAGAGTGATCAAATGCTTTTCCGAACACCCCCGTACTTCCTACGAGGGGGCAGAAGCCAACTACCAGAAAACTTTTAGATTATATTAAAACGGCCGCACAGGAGGAACACAAACTTTCGAGCAATATATAAAAACAGATTAACTATAAAATTGTCTCGTACAATTCTCATACACCTCACTCGAACATTATGTATTTCGAGCACTGACCCTCTATCAAGTTGGCGGCCACTAGGACGTCTTCAAAATAATGCTCTGGTTCGTGGTGGTCCTTGCCCTTGGATGGACTCTTCACCGCAACATCGATGGCCTTCATCTTCCCCCAAAATGTTTTGACTCGGGCAAACGCCATCCGTGCACCCTCGATGCACAACGACCGCTTCACAGCGTCGATATGTGGCACCGCATCAACAAGCCGTTGCACCAAGCCGAAGTAAATATTCGGAACAGGATCAGTTGGCCATAACCGGGTTATGACGTTCTTCATGGCAACGCCGAATATCCTATGAAGCTCGGCCCATTGGGACATATCCTCATTTAGCAACAGGGGGCGCTTTGACACGCTGAATTGTGACCAGAAAAGCTTCTCCGTTGCATACCCCTCTCGCGCCTGGTATAACTGCACCGCATTGGAAGAACTCTTCGGCAAGTCTAAAAACTCGTCCGGAGAACTCCACAATTGGCTAAGCTGAGCATAGTTTGGATCGCCGAACTTAGTCTGTAGCAAAAATGGCTCACCAGCCACAATCTCCCTAGCTTGCCGGATCTCCTCACGGGAGGCTCTGGATTCAGACCGTGCTTCTCTCGCCTCTCATAAGGCCTTGTCAACTTCAGCTGTTTTGTCTTAATTCTCCTTCTCAAGGAGTTCACAGAGGCTAGCAGCATTTTTTAGTTCGAGCGCCATCGTGGATATCTTCTCCTCATCTTGACGCCGGGCAGTTCGTTCGGCTTTTAACTCAGCCGATGCCTTTTCGGCAGCCGCATTACTACACTGGGCCTGCTCCTTGGCCCGGGCCAGCTCCGCCCGAAGAATTTCAACGGCGGCAGCACCATCTACAGCCATGCATATTACAGTATATGACTTTTAGCATCATGCTTAGATCACAACAATGTATGTGAAGGGACTGCCCCCGAATACATACCTTGCGATTCGTCAAGACGCATATTGATTAACGCAATGTCATCCCCGGCCACATCAAGCTTCCGTTGCAGCTCGGCAACATCCGTAGTCTGGGAAGTAGTCAGGGGGGAAAGCAGCCTGTGTTCAAGTTAATCAGATTAGTCCATTGAATATTTCTTTTTGATCCTCCGTTCGCCTCCCATGGGAAGCCAACCCGAGTCTCAGGGGCTACTATCTATACACATGTGTATTTTGCGAATATAATACAATTGCACATATTATAGTACAAACCTCGAAGCCTCTTAGTAGGCTCGCAAAGGCCTCATTCAATCCGCTCTTCGCGGACAGGACCTTTTCAACCACCGTGCCCATCAGGGTACGATGTTCCTTTGAGACGGATGCCTGCCGCAGCATGTTCGTCAAGATATCCGGTGCCTCTGGGTCTCCAGAGGCTGCCGTAAGAGTACGACCACCCTTTGAAGGGATCCGTTTATCCGTATACGGCTTTATACTGGATTGCTCGGGGCCCCCATTTTTGTTCCCCGGACCCTGGGGTACCGAAGAATCACCTTCTGGTAATGTCTTCATCATCCCTTGCACCACTTGTTGGTCGGGGGAGACCCTCTGTGATGATACCTCTAAGTAGTCTGCCCTATTGGACGGAGAGGCTGGTGGGGGCGTCTCGCTTTCCATCATCTCTGGGAGAAGGTCCCCTGAGGAAGAGGATTGTTGAGGAAGACTGTGTGTTGAGCTGCAAAAAATATATATCCCAGGCATTATAAGAAAAGAATGGGACATGTTTAAAAATAGCCTTGTTCACTTACGATGTGGCCTGAGGCTTGTCCTCGTCATGAGACTGTGCTTCGACGTCCTCCAAGCCCGAGCCACCCACCTGAGGCATCTTGCCTCCCTTAGGGGCCTGCTTCTTCCAATCTTCGGAGGCAGACCTTCTCTTCCTAGGAGGAAAGGAGACAGTGGGCCCTGTCGGTGTCAAAACCGGCGGATCTAGGGTAGGGGGTCCCGAACTGTGCGTCTAGGAGGCTGGTAACAGGAGGCAGGGGACACGAAGTTTTACCCAGGTTCGGGCCCTCTTGATGGAGGTAAAACCCTACGTCCTGCTTGATTAATATTGATGATATGGGTAGTACAAGAGTAGATCTACCATGAGATCAGAGAGGCTAAACCCTAGAAGCTAGCCTATGGTATGATTGTCTGTCGTTGTTCTGTCCTACGGACTAAAACCCTCCGGTTTATATAGACACCGGAGAGGTCTAGGGTTACACAAGGTCGGTTACAAAAGGAGGAGATATCCATATCTGTACTGCCTAGCTTGCCTTCCACGCCAAGTAGAGTCCCATCCGGACACGAGACGAAGTCTTCAATCTTGTATCTTCATAGTCTAACAGTCTGGCCAAAGGATATAGTCCAGCTGTCCAGAGACCCCCTAATCTAGGACTCCCTCAGGCCCCTTCACTTTTATCTTTGAATAAGGGGATTTTGATTTCTCCGAACACAATATCTGATGCACCCTTGGAATAGGTGCCATCTTTGGTCCTCTCACTCTCTGGCTCGCCCTCCTTCATAGGCATCCGGTATGGTGCAGGGCCAGCATCCTTGTTAGAACATGATTCGCTGGGCCCTCGGGCAGAGGGGCCGAACACATAATTAGTTCTGCCTTCTTTGTCCAGCCCTAGAAGAAGATAGCTTGCTCAGTACCATATTACGGTATGCATAATTACAAAGTGTTCGGGAGCCAAGTGCTTGCCGGGGTATCTGGACGGTTGCAGTTAAGGCCAGCATCTTCGGTAGTGTCCGGCCAATGTTTTCGCTTCCCGAAAAATAACTTACACATCCCTTTGTGTGTGGTGCCGAAGAAGTGTTGGAGGGTTTGAGGTACTTCTGGATTAAGCTTCCACATGCGGCGAGACCTGCGCTGGCATGGCAGGATTCGGTGAACTAACATCACTTGGATCATGTTGACAAGATCGATGTCTCTCTCGAGGAGGGTTCGGATGCGGCTCTGTAAAGTCTGCACTTCATCAACTGATCCCTAGTCCAGCCCCTTGTTGACCCATGATGCAAGCTGTAATGATGGGCCAGGACGGGTTGTGGGTGCAGCTACCCACTTGGTGTTGCGGGGCTCCATAACGTAAAACCACTCCCGCTACTAGTGATTGGAAGTTTCGGTAAAATAACCTTTTGGCCAAGGAGTGCTGGTGATTTGGTTGATCGTAGCACCGCCACACTCCACCCGTTCCCCGTCGACTACCTTCGGCTTCACACTGAAGGTCTTCGAAGTGTGGGGGGATCCGGAGGAAGGCCTCGCATGTAATAATAAATGCCGAGACGCGGAGGATAGAGTCCGGGGCTAGTTCATGAAAATATAGTCCGTAATAAAACATTAGCCCCCGGACGAAGGGGTGAAGAGCGAACCCTAGCCCCCGGAGGAAGTGGGAGATGAATATGACCCTCTCGCCAGATATGGGGGTCGAAATAACATGTCCTTGATCAGGAAGCCTGTGGTGGACCTCCGCAATCAAATATCTGGCCGCCCGAAGCTTTGCGATATCCTCCTCTGTAACGGAGGAAGCCACCCATCAGCCTTGGGAGCTGGGTCCGGACATGATGGGGAGGCTTGAAATGATGAAATCGAACCTTGGGGGCTAGAACTCGAGGTTGGGAAGGCTGAGGAGAGGTTTGGCATAAAAGACGGCCATTAGTTCCTTTATAAAGGCAGTGGGTATTGAACGCCTCCTCCTAAGCCTAAGAACCTGCCTATTCCTAAGGAATCTTTCCCGCGGGACGGTTGGGTTACCCATGCCCATATTAATGAGAATCCCGTAATAAGGGGACACGATCTCTGCTTTGACAAGACATGCCAATGGCAACCACATCTCGAAACGTGGAGCGGCAGGCAAAAAACGGTTTGAAATTATGACCGGATGGACGTGATGTCATGTTGTAAAAGTTGTCAGGAGATTGGACTCGTGTATTATTATATTCTCTCTACGGTTGTGTGTGGTGTGTGTTACAGGTCTGGACACGATCAATTGGTCCGAAGACTATTTTGGAGCTCAGAAGGAGGAACCCGCCTTGCAATGCCGAAGACAGCACTATGCTACCTCTTGAGCATTGCGTTGGTTTTCCCTTGAAGAGGAAATGGTGGTGCAGTAAAGCAGCATAAGTATTTCCCTCAGCTTTTGAGAACCAAGGTATCAATCCAGTAGGAGACCACGCGCGAGTCACCTCGTACCTACACACACAAATAAGAACCTCGCAACCAACGCGATAAAGGGGTTGTCAATCCCTTCACGGCCACTTGCAAGAATGAGATCTGATAGAGATGATAATAATAAGATAAGTATTTTTGGTATTTTTATGATATAGATTGAAAGTAAAAGATAGCAAAATAAAGTAGATTGTAAACTTGTATGATGGAAAAATAGACCCGGGGGCCATAGGTTTCACTAGTGGCTTCTCTCAAGATAGCATAAGTATTACGATGGGTGAACAAATTACTGTCGAGCAATTGATAGAAAAGCGAATAATTATGACAATATCTAGGTATGATCATGTATATAGGCATCACGTCTGTGACAAGTAGACCGAAACGATTCTGCATTTACTACTATTACTCCACACATCGACCGCTATCCAGCATGCATCTAGAGTATTAAGTTCAGAAGAACAGAGTAACGCCTTAAGCAAGATGACATGATGTAGAGGGATAAACTCATGCAATATGATGTAAGCCCCATCTTTTTATCCTCGATGGCAACAATACGTGTTGTTTCCCTTTCTGTCACTGGGATCGAGCACCGCAAGATTGAACCCAAAGCTAAGCACTTCTCCCATTGCAAGAAAGATCCATCTAGTAGGCCAAACCAAACTGATAATTCGAAGAGACTTGCAAAGATAAACCAATCATACATAAAAGAATTCAGAGAAGATTCAAATATTGTCCATAGATAATCTTGATCATAAACCCACAATTCATCGGATCTCGACAAACACACCGCAAAAAGAAGAGTTACATCGAATAGATATCCAAGAGTATCGAGGATAACTTTGTATTGAGATCCAAAGAGAGAGAAGAAGCCATCTAGCTACTAGCTATGGACCCAAAGGTCTAAAGTAAAGTACAAAAACATCATCGGAGGGTTCATGGAGTTGATGTAGAGGCCCTCCATGATCAATGCCCCCTCCGGCGGAGCTCCGGAAAAGGACCCAAGATGGGATCTCTTGGGTACAGAAGGTTGCGGTGGTGGAAATAGGGTTTCGTCATGCTCCTCAATGTTTGCAGGGTACATGGATATATATAGGAGGAAGAAGTAGGTCAGTGGAGCAACAAGGGGCCCACGAGGGTGGAGGGCGCGCCCAGGGGGTGGGCGCCCCCTGCCTCGTGGACGCCTCGTTGATTGCTTGACGTCCACTCCAAGTCCTCTGGATCATGTTTGTTCCAAAAATCACGTTCCCAAAGGTTTCATTCCGTTTGGACTCCGTTTGATATTCCTTTTATACGAAACACTGAAATAGGCAAAAAAACAACAATTTAGGCTGGGCCTCCGGTTAATAGGTTAGTCCCAAAAATAATATAAAAGTGTAAAATAAATCCCATTAACATCCAAAGCAGATAATATAATAGCATGGAACAATAAAAAATTATAGATACGTTGGAGACGGATCAAGCGTCCCCAAGCTTAATTCCTGCTCGTCCTCGAGTAGGTAAATGATAAAAACAGAATTTTTGATGTGGAATGCTTCCTAACATATTTCTCAATGTAATTTCCTTTATTGTGGCATGAATGTTCAGATCCGAAAGATTCAAGATAAAAGTTTAATATTGACATAAAAATAATAATACTTCAAGCATACTAACTAAGCAATCATGTCTTCTCAAAATAACATGGCCAAAGAATGGTCATCCCTACAAAATCATATAGTTTGGTCATGCTCCATTTTCGTCACACAAGAATGCTCTCATCATGCACAACCCCGATGACAAGCCAAGCAATTGTTTCATACTTTAGTAATCTTAAAGTTTTTTCAACTTTCACGCAATACATGAGCGTGAGCCATGGATATAGCACTATGGGTGGAATAGAATATAATGAAGGGGGTTATGTGGAGAAGACAAAAAAGGACAAAGTCTCACATCGACGCGGCTAATCAATGGGCTAGGGAGATGCCCATCAATTGATGTCAATGCAAGGAGTAGGGATTGCCATGCAACAGATGCACTAGAGCTATAAATGTATGAAAGCTCAACAAAAGAAACTAAGTGGGTGTGCATCCAACTTGCTTGTTCACGAAGACCTAGGGCACTTGAGGAGGCCCATTGTTGGAATATACAAGCCAAGTTCTATAATGAAAAATTCCCACTAGTATATGAAAATGACAAAACAAGAGACTCTCTATCTTAAAGATCATGGTGCTACTTTGAAGCACAAGTGTGGAAAAAAGGATAGTAGCATTGCCCCCTTTTTTTATTTTTTTATTTTTTGGGGCCTTCTTTTTTTGGCCTTTCTTTTTTTCTTTTTTATGGGACAATGCTCTATTACTGATGATCATCACACTTCTATTTATTTACAACTGGATACTAGAACAAGATATGACTCTATATGGATGCCTCCGGCAGTGTACCGGGATGTGCCATGACTCATGAGTGACATGTATGAAAGAATTATGAATGGTGGCTTTGCCACAAATACGATGTCAACTACATGATCATGTAAGGCAATATGACAATGATGACGCGTGTCATAATAAACGGAACGGTGGAAAGTTGCATGGCAATATATCTCGGAATGGCAATGGAAATGCCATAATAGGTAGGTACGGTGGCTGTTTTGAGGAAGATATAGGGAGGTTTATGTGTGATAGAGCGTATCGTATCACGGGGCTTGGATGCACCGACGAAGTTTGCACCAACTCTCAAGGTGAGAAATGGCAATGTACGATACTGAAGAGGCTAGCAGTGATGGAAGGGTGAGAGTGCGTATAATCCATGGACTCAACATTAGTCATAAAGAACTCACATACTTATTGCAAAAAATCTACAAGTCATCAAAAACCAAGTATTACGCGCATGCTTCTAGGGGGATAGATTGGTAGGAAAAGACCATCGTTCGTCCCCGACCGCCACTCATAAGGAAGAAAATCAAATAACACCTCATGTTTCAAATTTGTTACACAACGCTTACCATACGTGCATGCTATGGGACTTGCAAACTTCAACACAAGTATTCCTCAAATTCACAACTACTCAACTAGCACAACTTTGATATCACTATCTCCATATCTCAAAACAATCATCAAGTATCAAACTTCTCTTAGTATTCAATGCACTTATATGAAAGTTTTTATTATGCCTAAAAGAAAATTGCCATGTTGTTCTAAAGGACTCTCAAAATAATATAAGTGAAGCATGAGAAATCAATTATTTCTATAAAATAAAACTACCACCATGCTCTAAAAGATATAAGTGAAGTACTAGAGCAAAGACTATATAGCTCAAAAGATATAAGTGAAATACATAGAGTATTCTAATAAATTCCAATTCATGTGTGTCTCTCTGAAAAGGTGTGAACAGAAAGGATGATTGTGGTAAACTAAAAAGTAAAGACTCAAATCATACAAGACACTCCAAGCAAAACACATATCATATGGCGAATAAAAATATAGCTCAAAGTAAAGTTACCGATGAACGAAGACAAAAGAGGGGATGCCTTCCGGGGCATCCCCAAGCCTAGGCTTTTGGTGTCCTTGGATTTTACCTTGGGTTGCCTTGGGCATCCCCAAGATTAGGCTCTTGCCACTCCTTGTTCCATAATCCAATAAATCTTTACCCAAAACTTGAAAACTTCACAACACAAAACTTAACAAGAGAATCTCGTGAGCTCCTTTAGCGAAAGAAAACAAAACACCACTCTTAGGCTCCGATAGATGAAGACGAAAGAGTGGATGCCTTCCGGGGCATCCCCAATCTTAGGCTGTTGCCACTCCTTATTCCAAAATCCATCAAATCTTTACCCAAAACTTGAAAACTTCACAACACAAAACTCAACAGAAAATCTCATGAGCTCAGTTAGTACAAGAAAACAAACCACCACTTCAAGGTACTGTAATGAACTCATTATTTATTTACATTGGTGTTAAACCTACTGTATTCCAACTTCTCTATGGTTTATAAACTCTTTTACTAGCCATAGATTCATTAAAATAAGCAAACAACACACGAAAAACAGAATCTGTCAAAAACAGAACAGTCTGTAGTAATCTGTAACTAGCGCAAACTTCTGGAACCCCAAAAATTCTAAAATAAATTTCTGGACGTGAGGAATTGATCTATTAATCATCTTCAAAAATAATTAACTAAATAGCACTCTCCAATAAAAAATGGCAGCAATTCTCGTGAGCGCTAAAGTTTCTGTTTTTACAGCAAGATCAAAAAGACTTTCCCCAAGTCTTCCCAACGGTTCTACTTGGCACAAACACTAATAAAACACAAAAAAACACAACCTAAACAGAGGTTAGATAAATTATTTATTACTAAGCAGGAGCAAAAAGCAAGGAATAAAAATAAAATTGGGTTGCCTCCCAACAAGTGCTATCGTTTAACGCCCCTAGCTAGGCATAAAAGCGAAGATAGATCTAGGTATTGCCATCTTTGGTAGGCAATTCTTCAATAAGACACCTATAACTTTTAGGAGTTTCTTTCTTTTTATTAATTATCAAACTCCTAGGCACGAAATCAAGAAAATCATTTGTAGCAAAAGGTTCCTTAAGGATAGTGAGAAAATTGGGGTGAACACTTATGGATTTGAGGTCCGCATTTTCCTTACTAGAAGTTTCACCCTTATTTTTAGGAACATACATCAATTTGGCAATCTTAGAATTAGGAGGAGTGTTTTTCATGGAAGAAAAGGCAGACCCAAGGTTGGTAATAATATCCTCAATTTTATTAATTCTAGTGGAATCTTGATCTATCTTTTCATTAACCATAGGTCCCTTTTCTTTAAAAAAATTTAAGAGCAACTCCTACCTTAGATACGTATTTGGTAATTTGGTTATGGATCTTTCTATCCAAATTTTCAATTAAATCTACGGTGGCAAATTTGATTTCAATAATTTCAAGCCGTTGCATCACATGTTCCTAAGTTAAAATAGTTCCATTAACCAAAAGAGGTGGTGGGCCAAACGAATCTATCATAGCATTATAAGAATCAAAAGTATGGCTACCCAAGAAATTTCCTCCAGTAATGGTATCAAGAATACATCTATTTCCTCCGGCAACGGCGCCAGAAATACTTCTTGCTACCTCTTGAGCACTGTGTTGGTTTTCCCTTGAAGAGGAAAGGGTGGTGCAGTAAAGCAGCGTAAGTATTTCCCTCGGTTTTTGAGAACCAAGGTATCAATCCAGTAGGATACCACACGCGAGTCACCTTGTACCTACACACACAAATAAGAACCTCGGAACTAACGCGATAAAGGGGTTGTCAATCCCTTCACGGTCACTTGCAAGAGTGAGATCTGATAGAGATGATAATAATAAGATAAGTATTTTTGGTATTTTTATGATATATATTGAAAGTAAAAGATAGCAAAATAAAGTAGATTGTAAACTTGTATGATGGAAAAATAGACCCGGGGGCCTACGACGCCCTCGATTTGACCGTACACTAATCATACACGCAAAGGTGTACAATCAAGATCAAGGACTCATGGGAAGATATCACAACACAACTCTAGACACAAATTAAAATAATACAAGCTTTATATTACAAGCCAGGGGCCTCGAGGGCTCGAATACAAGAGCTCGATCATAGACGAGTCAGCGGAAGCAACAATATCTGAGTACAGACATAAGTTAAACAAGTTTGCCTTAAGAAGGCTAGCACAAACTGGGATATAGATCGAAAGAGGCACATGCCTCCTGCCTGGGATCCTCCTAAACTACTCCTGGTCGTCGTTAGCGGCCTGCACGTAGTAGTAGGCACCTCTCGAGTAGTAGCAATCATCATCGACAGTGGCGTATGGCTCCTGGACTCCAACGTCTGGTCGAAACAATCGGGTATAGAAAGGGGAAAAGGGGGAGCAAAGCAACCGTGAGTACTCATCCAAAGTACTTGCAAGCAAGGAGCTACACTACATATGTATGCATTGGTATCAAATGAAAAAGGAGTATTATATGTGGACTGAACTGCAGAATGCCAGAATAAGAGGGGGATAGCTAGTCATGTCGAAGACTATGCTTCTGGCGACCTCCATCTTGCAACATGTAGAAGAGAGTACATGGTAAGTTCTCCAAGTATCATCGCATAGCATACTCCTACCCGGTGATCCTCCCCTCATCGCCCTGTGAGAGAGCGATCACCGGTTGTATCTGGCACTTGGAAGGGTGGGTTTTATTAAGTATCCGGTTCTAGTTGTCATAAGGTCAAGGTACAACTCCGGGTCGTCCTTTTACCGAGGGACACGGCTATTCGAATAGATCAACTTCCCTGCAGGGGTGCACCACATTTCCCAACATGCTCGATCCCCTTTGTCCGGACACACTTTTCTGGGTCATGCCCGGCCTCGGAAGATCAACACGTCGCAGCCCCACCTAGGCACAACAGAGAGGTCAGCACGCCGGTCTAAATCCTATGGAGTAGGGGTCTGGGCCCATCGCCCATTGCACACCTGCACATTGCGTACGCGGCCGGCGAGCAGACCTAGCCTCCCTTATACAAGAGCAGACGTTCCAGTCCAACCCAGCACGCGCCGCTCAGTCGCTGACGTTAAGAAGGCTTCGGCTGATACCATGACGTCGAGCATCCATAACTGTTCCCGCTTAGTTGGTTGGTGCGTATAGGCCAGTGGCCAGACTCAGATCAAATACCCAGATCTTGTTAAGCGTGTTATTTTGAAACAACCTCGGACGCCGACCAGGGCCAGGCCCACCTCTCTCCTAGGCGGTCTCAACCTGCCCTGTCGCTCCGCCACAAAGATCCACTCAGAGGGCCGTCAGGATAAATGTCCTTTCGGACCCAATCCGTGAATCACTCGCGGGTACTCTATGAGCCGACCCGACTTTAGTCACCACGGGTATCATATAATATGTATAAGTATATACCCGTGATCACCTCCCGAGTGATCATGGCCCGATAGTATAGCATGGTAGACAGACAAGAATGTAGGGCAATTGATGATAAACTAGCATCCTATACTAAGAATTTAGGATTGCAGGTAAGGTATCAATAACTGTAGCAACAATGACAGGCTATGCATTAGGATATGATTTATGGAAAGTAGTAACATGCTACACTACTCTAATGCAAGCAGTAGAGAGAAGAGTAGGCGAAATCTAGTGATCAAGGGGGGGCTTGCCTGGTTGCTCTGGCAAGAAAGAGGGGTCGTCAACAGCGTAGTCGATCGAGGCACCAGCAACGGCGTCAGTCTCGTAGTCTATCAGAGAGAAGAGGGGGAAGAAACAATGAATATAATGCAAACAGATGCATATAGATGCATGACATGACAAGTAGCGGTGCTACGGGTGCCCTAACACGGTATGAGGTGATGCCGGTGATGGGGGGAAACATCCGGAAAAATATCCCCGGTGTTTCGCGTTTTTGGACAGATGAATCGGAGGGGGAAAAGTTACGTGTTAGCTATGCTACGGATGCATGGCGGACGAACGGGCCGCGTATTCGGATTCGTCTCGTCGTTCTGAGTAACTTTCATGTACAAAATTTTTCCATCTGAGTTACGGATGAATTTCTACGAATTTCGAAGAATTAAACGACTATCTGGAATTCCTAAATATTGGCTAAGTCTGAGAATTGTTCAGTTTTTAAAGTTCATTTAGCTGGTTTCCAAAGGCTATAACTATGGTTCTACCCATCCTATGGATCAGTACCTTATATCAATATTTACCATTTCCCTGTGATCTACAAGATGGTATCAATTGCATCACTATTAGTGTTCATTTGCTTAATCAAAACCTTGCTTGAAAAGTGCCACTTGTTGTTAATTCCAGAAACTGTTAAAATATACGAACATAGGATTTTCTGATTTTTCACAGGATTTAATCCATGCCTTATTTGAATTTGGTCCAATGGGATGTTTTGAACCTTGTCAAGTGTACTACCCGCACATATTTATTTTAGCTATGTTAAGCTTTGTTTAGTTGCTATTTTGAGGCTGTCAAGAGGGATAGTCAATTTAATAGTTGCAAAGCTGGCTACTGCTACAGTAACTGAATGTTACTGTAGTAGGGGAGTAGCAGCCGAGCGTAGCGGGCAGAGCAGCAGCAAGGAGCGGCAGCGGCGACGCGGCGAGGCCGGAGGTGGGTGCGACCACACACTCAGAGCACACACATACTACACGCACACACCGCGCACACACACTGCACGCACGCACAACATGCACACACACGCACGGCCGCTCGGCCATGGCCACGGCCAAGGCCAACAGTAGCAGGCTAGCAGCAGCCGGCCGCAACGGCTAGCGGCAGCACGCGCGCGCGGGGGCGTCCTGGGGCGATACAAGGCATGGTGAGCGTGCACACGCACGAGGAACGGAGCTCTCGTCATGGCGGCAAGCGGTGGAGCGGACGCCGAAGTTCGGGGGTTGGTGGTTACGGCGATGTGGGAACACGTCAAGCGACTCGGGGGAGCAGCGTTGGGCTCCTACGAGCTCCAGGAGCTCGACTACGTGCTCGGACGTGAGCTCGGGCTACGATGGTCACGGCGGCGAGCTCGTCTACGGCGACGAGTACGACCATGACGTGGTCGGCGGCTACGAGCGCAAAGATGAGCATGGGAGTAAGGAGAGAAGAAGAGGAGCTCACAGCGCCACTGCAGATGTGCAAGAGTGAGCTCGGGGGAGGCTCGCGGCGGCGAATCGGGGCGGTGATCGACGGCGGCCATGCAGGGAAGACGAGCTCGGGGAGGTCATTGTAGTGGCTCCAAGCTTCAACGGAGAGGCGGAGGTGATGTAGTCAAGGGCGGCGATGACGTACGACACGGCGGAGTGGCGATTGGGCCATGATGGCTGCGGGATCGAGCGGAGCACGATGACGGCGGCGGCGGGCAGGATACAGAGGGAAAGAACGAGTGAGGGAGAGGGAGTGAGTGGGTGCTAGGGTTTCGCAGAGGGGCGCAGGGAAGGCCTTGTAGGCGTCGAGGAGGGTTGGATGGCCGACGCGTGGGCATCGGCGGCATTGACGCACGCGCTCTATCCACGGCGTTTGTATGAACAGAAGAAAGAAGAAGAAGAGTGTAAGTGGGCTGGGCCGTGCTACTGTAGTCATTGGACTAGAATGCACAGAGAGGTTTTGGCCTTTTCTGATTTCTTTAATCTTTCTGATTTGCAAAAATGTTGGGCCACAAAAAGACTTTTGTAAAATATGAAATTGTACCACATAAATACTTTGCAATATTGGGCACTGCCATAAAAAGCTTTTGCGGCAAGATAATTTCATTTAAATGTTATACAAATGAAAATAGATTAACGGGGTAATTTTGTGCACTATTTTAAAATCCTAAGGGCATTTTGAGAATATAGGTGATGTTGTTTTCCCCAACATAAATAATTAGGACTTATTTGCAAAATTATGAACT
Source organism: Triticum aestivum (assembly GCF_018294505.1). Classification (NCBI taxonomy): domain Eukaryota; kingdom Viridiplantae; phylum Streptophyta; class Magnoliopsida; order Poales; family Poaceae; genus Triticum; species Triticum aestivum. The sequence continues at coordinate 255,323,768 of NC_057812.1, read as the reverse complement.
ATTTTGTTTGCATTTTTCAAGATGTAAATTTTGACTTCAAATTTAACTTGAATATGAGTTTGGATTGAAACAAAGTGAGGATTAGACTCTTAATTGTGATGACATGGCATCATTAGGCATGAGCTTACTGTAGCATGATTCTCGGGGTGTTACAAATCTCCTCCACTATAAGAAATCTCGTCCCGAGATTTAAGAGGTGCAGTAAGGGAAAAGAGTTGGTTACAAAATTCTAACGAGTCTTCTCGGTCTTGGTTGCTCTTCTCGAAGAGGTCGATCCACTACGTTGATGTCTTCATTTCTCTGCTCCAGGCCATCATGATGAAGTTGTTATCCTTTCTTCAGGAACTCCATCGTAATTACGAAAGAATAAAGGGTGGGTACTAGAGAAGAACGGACCGCTACAATGCTTGCTTATCTAGTAGATAACATCAGGGAAGGTGGCGGAAAGTAACTCTCGTATTGAAACTTAAGACATTATCGAGAGCAAAATGAGAAGGTATCATGAGAAGTTTTGAGCGGGCAGGCAGTCGTTCGATGGCCTAATCAGAAGGTAAAAGGGGTTCATAGCAACTAGAATTAGTATTGCGTCTGATTCCAGAATAGATCACTAGGCAGGTGGTCCGTGAATTACATACGAAGTCAAACGCGAGGAATAACTTTGACAACAGGGGGTACAGGAGAGTCAGGTTTCGATCCTGTGGAAATGTGGGTTATGGGCCCACCATGTGGGTTAAAAGTAGGAGGAACGGTGACATCTTGCATGGTCAGGATAGCAAGGCATGTCAGAGGGTATCCTGTCAGTTATGTCGGTAACAACGTCGGTACCAAGGGAGAGGGACGAAGAGAACCATTTTCCTGCTCATTGAACGAGGCGGACCAATAGGCAAAGTTCTCAGCCATCGGTGGCTACCGGAATGTCATCAACAATAGTAACAGGGTCTTGCTGATAGAATCGTACACCGAGGTGTTTACATAAGCAGAATAATATTACTACTTAGATCATATAGATCACATGAAAGGTTAAATCAAACAATGGAAAGAAAAATATGATTATCAGATTAAACAGAACAATGGAAAGGAAAATGTGTTTAAACACATGTTTCAAGAGTATATCCTTCCCAAGGACAAGCAGAGCACGATATGCATGACAGGATATAATGTAGAAAACTCTTTTAGGTAAGGGGAGAGAAATTTCAGGACATTACCCATACAACGGTGTTTGGATAATTGAGCAGGAAACATTTAACATTGGGCTTCAAATGTTCTTGTTGAAAATTGGAGTACCATAGACATGCTTCAAGATAGCATTGACATGGTCTTCCAGCAAGGTCGGGCTTTGGATACACAGTGGATCCATCAGGAACAACTTATAAAATAAGTCTTACAATTTCCTCATTGAAGAATCGCTAAGCTTGCTAAAAAGGAAACTATGACAATAGGTCCTCCGGCCAGGTGTGCTGGGCATGACATCATTTTACCGGGTCATATAAAGACCAATGTTATGACTCTTGGAAAATGTTCCAACCATCATATCTGACCGAGATTCAGATCTGATTGGTGTCAGGATACCACAGACTCAGGATGCCTGAGAAAAGAAAGGTGCAACGCAATTGACGAGATGACATTATAAGATTCACGGGCAATGAATTATGGAAGCAAGTTCTGAAACAAGAGTTCATCATTAAAACCAATGAGAGGATGAAAAGGTGGCTGATGGACTCAGCGACAATTCATCGAGGTTTCCAAAAAGACGGATTCCCACAATTATGAGAACAAGGAGAAAACATTTGTTAGATCAAATGTTATATTGATGTATGCTTGAGGAAAACATACACAATTAAACATTGGTTGAAAGGTGCACACGAGATATGGGTTTAGGTAGCATGATCAATGCTAGAATGGTGATTCAATAAATAATAGTCTAAGAATGAACTATTGACCATTAACTCGAAAGCAATAGGGTTGCTAGAAGTTTTGAAGTTGCACATCATAGTTCAATTGTCGGTTTTCCGGTTAGAAACATCACAGGGACCAAGGAATGAATGATATGGCAATAAGTATCACCTATATCAAGAATTCTTAAGAGGTGGTGAAATTCTCACGACATTCTTGACATAAAAGATGGTAATACCCAAGGTAAGGAACAAATGCTGGATAGCAAGGATCTCAAGGTATAACACGAAACACGAACAAGTTTGTGTTGAACGGAAGGCAATAAAGTGGTCGATGATAACACAAATCATCAAGGGCAAGGATGGTATTTCTCATCATGAATTCAATATATATCTTGGAAGAGCTTAGGATGTTGATGATGACCACGACACAGTTGTCGAGAGATTTCATGAAGATGTAATCGGTCGGCGATGCCATCAAGTCAAATGATGATGAAGCGAAAGGTTATGGGAGCCAAGGGTATGACATAAACTCGAAATCAAGTTTGATGTTCAAGGAGAAATGATATGACGAGGAAGTTCGACGTAAGATTAGCTCATCGTCGAAAATTGTGCTTCGAGAAGAAGGACCAGGTAGCACAATTAAAATTTAGCACGATAATGATATGGCCGTTCGGGATAGGAATGACTTGAAGGATTATTAAACTCATAAACAACGAAAATTACTTAGAGTTAATGAATTGGATTATGGACTTGATTTACTATCGGTGTCCCTGAGTGTCTAACAACTCAAAACACGGGGAAAATTGGAATCGGTGAGAAATAATACTTGAAGAACTTCATAAGAAGTGATATGGTTTTGTGATTTTATCGAGATGCCACGGGGTAATACTCGAAGGTAGAACATAATAGAGGTTGCAGAGGTGTACTGATCTGCAGAAGACAAATGCTTTAACTAGTCCGAGAAATGGAATCAAGGAGAAAATATGATCGAAACCACGATTGCAAAGGATCAATTCACAGATACTAAATGATAATATATCAAGGGAATATTTTTTACAAGAAGCTTCCATGATAGGATTTACATCGTGTCCATGGGCATGAACACAAAGTTCAAGGTCGACTCCCACTTCTTTAATGTACAACCTTCCATTCACCTCTCGATTTTTCGAAAATGACAATAGTTGTCGAAAGTTTTTACCTGGTGCAATACGAGATAAGTATGACCCGTGAAATCTTTCGGGTTCACACAGATTAAGGAAGGCATAGGTTCAACCCATCGTGGCATCGTAGAAACATATACCACAAACTTCAGGAGTAAATAACACAAGCTCGAAAGTAGAGCATGGTTGACAAAGCTGAGGATACAATTTACCAAAAGCATTATGTATCCGAGGAAAGGCTCACAGGCTTATGGAATATGAAGGACTCTGTCGGATAAAATCCAACAAAGGATCTGGTGGTCCACAAGGGATCTGACGTGAGCATCGGTACTCAACCAGAGGAAGGAAGAATGCAAGAGATCAGATTATAAAAACAACTGACTAACTCAAAGCTCAAATGCAAAGGAATTATGAATTCCAAGACAAGGGATCAGAAACAATGCTCTGATTAGGGATGGATAAGTTTAGTAGTCTTAGGGGTACAATCGATGGCAATTTGATTGGTCGAGATCCAGCTCATGTTTAAAATGTCTTCTGAGCCGGGAGGATGAATCAAGGGGACTCAAAATGATAATGACAAGGGATACTATGAATATTGCTAGCCATATGGAACGCAACCATAATGCAAGTAGACAAGTATTTGCGGGCAGAGGATTACTGAAAGATCATATAGTATTTCAATGTGTCTTGTGAATCATATGGACAACAGGGGAAGAGTGGATACTCAGTAAGTGCGAGGAATTATCCGTAGAGGGTATTCATGTGGCAAGAACTGCAAGGCAGTAAGCTCAAAGTATTCTCAAAACAATGGAGAGCAGTTCGGGGCATCTTGTTATAACAAGATCAATGGGATTAAATGTAAGAATGGCAGGGGTATGCAGTTCTCAATAAGGATATAACAGTGGTAGGGAATTTCAAAGGTGGTGGGTACAAGTGTCTCAAGAGAACATCGTAAGGTAACCTCGGAATCTTCTGGTGCAGTAGACGATCATCGGCAATAAGGTGTACTCCGGGTGAAAGTGATCATGAGATCCTAACGTTAGATTTAGCAAAATTAATTTAACCCGAAATAGAAGAGAGATCAGAGTCCCAGAGTATAGATGAGGAATAAAAGATTCTAATACCACCCAAATGGCGATGTGGGCCCGTAAGACACACAGCCATGTTAGTAAAAAGTTTTGCAATGTCTAGACTCGACTTCGGCCAAGGAGTGTGGAAGGGGGATTCCTACAAGCAGTCGGCTTTGATACCAACTTGTGACGCTCCCGATTTGACCGTACACTAATTGTACACGCAAAGGTGTACGATCAAGATCAAAGACTCACAGGAAGATATCACAACACAACTCTAGACACAAATTAAAATAATACAAGCTTTATATTACAAGCCAAGGGCCTCGAGGGCTCGAATACAAGAGCTCGATCATAGACGAGTCAGCGGAACAAACAATATCTGAGTACAGACATAAGTTAAACAAGTTGGCCTTAAGAAGGCTAGCACAAACTGGGATATAGATCGAAAGAGACGCAGGCCTCCTTCCTGGGATCCTCCTAAACTACTCCTGGTCGTCGTCAGCGTCCTGCACGTAGTAGTAGGCACCTCCCGAGTAGTAGCAGTCACCATCGACAGTGGCGTATGGCTCCTGGACTCCAACGTGTGGTCGCAACAATCGGGTATAGAAAGGGGAAAAGGGAGAGCAAAGCAACCGTGAGTACTCATCCAAAGTACTCGCAAGCAAGGAGCTACACTACATATGTATGCATTGGTATCAAATGAAAAAGGGGTATTATATGTGGACTGAACTGCAGAATGCCATAATAAGAGGGGGATAGCTAGTCCTGTCGAAGACTACGCTTCTGGTGACCTCCATCTTGCAACATGTAGAAGAGAGTACATGGTAAGTTCTCCAAGTATCATCGCATAGCATACTCCTACCCGGTGATCCTCCCCTCGTCGCCCCGTGAGAGAGCGATCACCGGTTGTATCTGGCACTTGGAAGGGTGGGTCTTATTAAGAATCCGGTTCTAGTTGTCATAAGGTCAAGGTACAACTCCGGGTCGTCCTTTTACCGAGGGATACGGCTATTCGAATAGATCAACTTCCCTGCAGGGGTGCACCACATTTCCCAACACGCTCGATCCCCTTTGTCCGGACACACTTTTCTGGGTCGTGCCCGGCCTCGGAAGATCAACACGTCGCAGCCCCACCTAGGCACAACAGAGAGGTCAGCACGCCGGTCTAAATCCTATGGAGTAGGGGTCTGGGCCCATCGCCCATTGCACACCTGCACGTTGCGTACGCGGCCGGCGAGCAGACCTAGCCTCCCTTATACAAGAGCAGGCGTTCCAGTCCAACCCGGTGCGCGCCGCTCAGTCGCTGACGTCAAGAAGGCTTCGGCTGATACCATGACGTCGAGCGCCCATAACTGTTCCCGCGTAGTTGGTTAGTGCGTATAGGCCAGTGGCCAGACTCAGATCAAATACCCAGATCTCGTTAAGCGTGTTATTTTGAAATAACCGCGGACGCCGACCAGGGTCAGGCCCACCTCTCTCCTAGGCGGTCTCAACCTGCCCTGCTCCGCCACAAAGATCCACTCAAAGGGTCGTCAGGATAAACGTCCTTTCAGACCCAATCCGTGAACCACTCGCGGGTACTCTACGAGCCGACCCGACCCGACTTTAGTCACCGCAGGTATCATATAATATGTATAAGTATATACCCGTGATCACCTCCCGAGTGATCACAACCCGATAGTATAGCATGGCAGATAGACAAGAATGTAGGGCCATTGATGATAAACTAGCATCCTATACTAAGCATTTAGGATTGCAGGTAAGGTATCAATAACTGTAGCAACAATGACAGGCTATGCACCAGGATAGGATTTACGGAAAGCAGTAACATGCTACACTACTCTAATGCAAGCAGTCATCCTATACTAAGCATTTAGGATTGCAGGTAAGGTATCAATAACTGTAGCAACAATGACATGCTATGCATCAGGATAGGATTTACGGAAAGCAGTAACATGCTACACTACTCTAATGCAAGCAGTAGAGAGAAGAGTAGGCGATATCTAGTAATCAAGGGGGGGGGGGCTTGCCTGGTTGCTCTGGCAAGAAAGAGGGGTGTCAACAGCGTAGTCGATTGGGGCACCAGCAACGGCGTCAGTCTCGTAGTCTATCGGAGAGAAGAGGGGGAAGAAACAATGAATATAATGCAAACAGATGCATAGCGATGCATGGCATGACAAGCAGTGGTGCTAGGGGTGCCCTAACGCGGTATGAGGTGATACCGGTGAAGGGGGAAACATCCGGAAAAATATCCCCAGTGTTTCGCGTTTTCGGACAGATGAATCGGAGGGGGAAAGTTACGTGTTCGCTATGCTAGGGATGCGTGGTAGACGAACGGTCCGCGGATTCGGATTCGTCTCATCGTTCTGAGTAACTTTCATGTACAAAGTTTTTCCATCCGAGTTACGGATGAATTTCTATGAATTTGTGAAGAATTAAACGACTATTTGGAATTCCTAAATATTGGCTAAGTCTAATAATTGTTCAGTTTTTAAAGTTCATTTAGCTGATTTCCAAAGGCTATAACTATGGTTCTACCCATCCTATGGATTAGTACCTTATATCAGTATTGACCATTTCCCTGTGATCTACAAGATGGTATCAATTGCATCACTATTAGTGTTCATTTGCTTAATCAAAACCTTGCTTGAAAAGTGCCACTTGTTGTTAATTCCAGAAACTGTTAAAATATACGAACATAAGATTTTCTGATTTTCACAGGATTTAATCCATGCCTTATTTGAATTTGGTCCAATGGGATGTTTTGAACCTTGTCAAGTGTACTACCCGCACATATTTATTTTAGCTATGTTAAGCTTTGTTTAGTTGCTATTTTGAGGCTGTCAAGAGGGCTAGTCAATGTAATATTGCAAAGCTGGCTACTGCTACAGTAACAGAATGTTACTGTAGTAGGGGAGTAGCAGCCGAGCGCAGCGGGCAAAGCAGCAGCAAGGAGCGGCAGCGGCGGCGCGGCGAGGCCGGAGGTGGGTGCGGCCACACACTCAGAGCACACACATACTGCACGCACACATCGCGCACACACACTGGACGCACGCACAACATGCACACACATACTGCACGCACACATCGCGCACACACACTGCACGCACGCACAACATGCACACACACGCACGGCCGCTCGGCCATGGCCACGGCCAAGGCCAACAGTAGCAGGCTAGCAGCAGCCGGCCGCAACGGCTAGCGGCAGCACATGTGCGCGGGGGCGGCCTGGGGCGAGACAAGGCGGGTGAGCGTGCACACGCACGCGGAATAGAGCTCTCGTCATGGCGGTGAGCGGCGGAGCGGACGCCGAAGTTCGGGCGTTGGTGGTTACGGTAATGTGGGAGCACGTCAAGCGACTTGGGGGAGCGGTGTTGGGCTCCTACGAGCTCCAGGAGCTCGACTACGAGCTTGGACGCGAGCTAGCGGGCTACGATGGTCACGGCGGCGAGCTCGTCTACGACGACAAGTACGGCCATGACGTGGTCGGCGGCTACGAGCGCACAGATGAGCATGGGAGTAAGGAGAGAAGAAGAGGAGCTCACAGCGCCGCTGCAGATGTGCAAGAGTGAGCTTGGGGGAGGCTCGCGGCGGCGATCGATGGCGGCCATGCGGGGAAGACGAGCTCGGGGAAGTCATTGTAGTGGCTCCAAGCTTCAATGGAGAGGCGAAGGTGATGTAGTCGAGGGCGGCGACGACGTACGACACGACGGAGTGGCGATTGGGCCATGATGGCCGCGGGATCGAGCGGAGCATGATGACGGCGGCGGCGGGCAGGATACAGAGGGAAAGAACGAGTGAGGGAGAGGGAGTGAGTGGGTGCTAGGGTTTCGCAGAGGGGCGCGGGGAAGGCCTTGTAGGCGTCGAGGAGGGTTGGATGGCCGACGCGTGGGCATCGGCGGTGTTGACGCACGCGCTCTGTCCACGGCGTTTGTATGAAGAGAAGAAAGAAGAAGATTGTAAGTGGGCTGGGCCGTGCTACTGTAGTCATTGGACTAGAATGCACAGAGAGATTTTGGCCTTTTCTGATTTCTTTAATCTTTCTGATTTGCAAAAATGTTGGGCCACAAAAAGACTTTTGTAAAATATGAAATTGTACCACATAAATACTTTGCAATATTTGGCACTTCCATAAAAAGGTTTTGCGGCAAAATAATTTCATTTAAATTTTATATAAATGAAAATAGATTAACGGGGTTGTTTTGGGCACTATTTTAAAGTTGTAAGGGCATTTTGAGAATATAGGTGATGTTGTTTTCCCCAACATAAATAGTTAGGAATTATTTGCAAAATTATGAACTATTTTGTTTGCATTTTTGAAGATGTAAATTTTGACTTCAAATTTAACTTGAATATGAGTTTGGATTGAAACAAAGTGAGGATTAGACTCTTAATTGTGATGACATGGCATCATTAGGCATGAGCTTACTGTAGCATGATTCTCGGGGTGTTACAGGGTCATAGGTTTCACTAGTGGCTTCTCTCAAGATAGTATAAGTATTACGGTGGGTGAACAAATTTCTGTCGAGCAATTGATAGAAAAACGAATAATTATGAGAATATCTAGGTATGATCATGTATATAGGCATCACGTCCGTGACAAGTAGACGAAACGATTCTGCATCTACTACTATTACTCCACACATCGACCGTATCCATCATGCATCTAGAGTATTAAGTTCATAAGAACAGAGTAACACCTTAAGCAAGATGACATGATGTAGAGGGATAAACTCATGCAATATGATGTAAACCCCATCTTTTTATCCTCGATGGCAACAATACAATACGTGTCGTTTCCCTTTCAGTCACTGGGATCGAGCACCGCAAGATTGAACCCAAAGCTAAGCACTTCTCCCATTGCAAGAAAGATCAATCTAGTAGGCCAAACCAAACTGATAATTCGAAGAGACTTGCAAAGATAAACCAATCATACATAAAAGAATGTAGAGAGATTCAACTATTGTTCATAGATAAACCGGATCATAAACCCACAATTCATCGGATCTCGACAAACACACCGCAAAAGAAGATTACATCGAATAGATCTCCAGAGAATCGAGGAGAACTTTGTATTGAGATCCAAAGAGAGAGAAGAAGCCATCTAGCTAATAACTATGGACCCGAAGGTCTAAACTAAAATACTCACACATCACCGGAGAGGGCCATCGAGTTGATGTTGAGGCCCTCCGTGATCAATGCCCCCTTCGGCGAAGCTTCAGAAAAGGCCCCAAGATGGGATCTCTCGGGTACAGAAGGTTGTGGTGGTGGAATATGGTTTTGTGGTGCTCCTGGATGTTTGGGGGTACATGGATATATATAGGAGGAAGAAGTAGGTCGGTGGAGCAACGAGGGGCCCACGAGGGGGGCGCCCAGGGGGTTAGGTGCGCCCCCTTGCCTGGTGGCCTCCTTGATTGTTTCTTGACGCCCACTCCAAGTCTCCTGGATCACGTTCATTGAGAAAATCATGTTCTCGAAGGTTTCATTCTGTTTGGACTCCGTTTGATATTCCTTTTCTGCGAAACACTGAAATAGGCAAAAACAACAATTTGGGCTGGTCCTCCGGTTAATAGTTTAGTCCCAAAAATGATATAAAAGTGTAAAATAAAGCCCATTAACATCCAAAATGGATAATATAATAGCATAGAGCAATCAAAAATTATATGTACGTTGGAGACGTATCAAGCATCCGCAAGCTTAATTCCTTCTCGTCCTCGAGTAGGTAAATGATAAAAAAGAATTTTTGATGTGGAATGCTTTCTAACATACTTGTCCTCGAATATGTAGATTCCTTTCTTTGTAACCGACCTTATGTAACCCTAGATCCTCCCGGTGTCTATATAAACTGGAGGACTTAGTCCGGATAGGAGACTCATTATCATAGCCATACAACTTAGACCTCTAGGGTTTAGCCACTATGATCTCGAGGTAGATCAACTCTTGTAATACTCATATTCATCAATATCAATCAAGTAGTACATAGGGTATTACCTCCATAGAGAGGGCCCGAACCTGGGTAAACACCGTGTCCCTTGTCTCCTATTACTATCAACCTTAGATGCACAGTTCGGGACCCCCTACCCGAGATCCGCCGGTTTTGACACTGACAAAGGCCTCCTTTTAATAGATTACCGGACCAAAGCATTAACACATAGTGAATACATGAACTCCTCAAACTACGGTCATCACCGGTAAGTATCCTGATTATTGTCACTTTGGGGTTAACGGATCATAACACATAATAGGTGACTATAGACTTGCAAGATAGTGTAAGTGCATCTAGTGCCACCCCTAGTTGGTTTTGGACTATTGACGACAAACCTGGTTGAGGGACTAATGTGTTTGTGAGAATTGCAGGATAACACAGGTAGAAGTCCCTCATTGATTCGGTTTTCCTACCGGAGATGACACCTAAAAATGTATGAAGACATTGAAGACAAAGGTGGTATGTGAAGACATTCACATTGAAGACTATGACAAGAGAAGACATCGCGTGAAGACTATGGAGCGCAAAGACTTAGTTGTTTCGTCGTTTCCTTTTCTTCTTTGTTGAGTCATAGGAACCGCCGTACTGTTAAGTGGGGTCCAAGTGAACCAGTCAGAATGACTGAAGTGATGCTTAACCAAAATCCTATGTCTTCGAGCGAAGACAATGAGAGCAAATCTTATCCAGAGCTGGATAAGTCAGCTTTGCTTGTAGCCCAAGTAAAGTTGTCGTGTGTGTTTGAAATCTGACCGTTGGAACACGTGTCAGTTCCTTAGTGACCCAGGGTCATTTCGGACAAATCAGGTCGGGTTGCCTAGTGGCTATAAATAGCCCACCCCTACACCATAAATTGGTTGGCTGCTCAGAGTTAGTGCACGGCTTTTGTCGTTTGAGAGCAACCCACCTCGAAGCCTTTGAGAGAGAAATCCTTGCGAGGACAAAGCCCTAAACACCCAGAGCCAAAGAGTGTTAGGCATCACTGAAGTCTTCCTGTCTGTGTGATCTGAAGACTTATTACACTTGAGGACTGTGAATCCTCCAGCCGGTTAGGCGTCGCGTTCTGAGCATCCAAGAGTCATTGTGGATCGCCGGTGAACGAAGTCTGTGAAGGTTTGGAAGTCTACCTTGAAGACTTACCAGAGTGATTGGGCGAGGACTGGGTGTCCTTAGCTCAAGGGGAATAAGGTGAAGACGCGGTCTTCTGAGTTAAATCTCAGCCTCCCTAACCAGACGTACAGTTGTCACAGCAACTGGAACTGGTCCAACAAATCATTGTCTTCAACGAGCCACTGGTTCTATCCTTCCCATCTCTTTATTTGCAGTTGGTCCTTGTGAAGTCATTGCCTGTTTGCATTATCTTTTGTCTTCACTGTGTGACTGCTTGTTCTGATTGGCTTCATACTATCTTCCATCCTGATCCATACTGCCTAGCTGCTATTAGTCTTTGTGCTTTCACTTCATTGAATACTTGACTATGGCTTGCCTAGTGTAGTCTACCTTCCGCTGCATGGTAATAGGTTTATTTCTATCGTTTGTCTTCGAAACTTCCATGTTTTGAAGACTTTCATAAAAATCGCCTATTCACCCCCCTCTAGTCGATCACTAGCACTTTCAATTGGTATCAGAGCAAGGTACTCCCTTGTTCTGTGTGATTCGGTTTAACCACCTGGAGTTTTAGCTATGTCGACTGCAGGGATAATCAAAGTCTCCGCTGCGTGCCCCGTCTTCGATGGAACTGAATATCCCTACTGGAAGAATAAGATGCGCATGCATCTTGAAGCCATTGATGTCGACCTCTGGTATGTCGTCAAGAATGGCGTCCCCAAGGCTGGTGAAGGTGTCACCGCTGCTGATGTCAAGAAGTTCGTTCAACTGGATTCCACTGCCAAGAACATCATCTGTGGTCATCTGACCAAAGGGCAGTATGGCCGTGTGAGTGCTCTGGAAACATCTAAGCTAGTCTGGGACTGGCTCTCCAAGGTCAACGAAGGCGTCTCAACCCAGAGAGATCAAAGGATCAGTGTCCTTCGCAACCTCTTCAACCGCTTCAAGAGAAACGACAATGAGAATGTTCAGCTCACGTTTGATCGACTCACTGACATCACAAATGAGCTTCAAGCTCTCGGCGCTACTGAGATCACCAAGCATGAAATCGTCAAGACACTCCTGAGATCACTTGACAACTCGTTTGACACCCTAGCCCCGATGATTCAAGAACACCCTGACTTCAAGAGACTCGATCCGTCTGACATACTTGAAAGGCTCAACACACATGAGTTTCAGCTTTCTGAGAAAAGAGACATCTACGGTCCCAACTATGGCCGAACTCGTGCCTTGAAGGCAAAAGCTGTTTCCTCATCTGAAGAAGAATCTGACTGCAGTTCTGATGATCCTGAAGACATTGGAAAGGAGCTTGCTATGCTTGTGAAGAAGTTCCAGAAATTCACCAAGAAGAAAGGCTTCAGAAAGTCCTCACGATCCAGCTCAAGGAATGATGAAGCTTCTGCTCATGACTACAAGAAGAGAACATGCCACAAGTGCAAGAAACCTGGTCACTACATCTCTGAGTGTCCGCAGTGGGACAATGAGAACAACAAGAAGAAGAAGAGCAAGGAATATGATTCTGACGACAAGAAGAAGAAGAAATACTCAAAGTCTTCTTCCAAGTCTTCCTCAAAGTCTTCATCACACAAGAAGAGCTCATCTGGCAAGGCTCGTGCGTTTGTTGGCAAGGAAATGGATTCAGAGGAGGAGTCTGCTTCTGAGGAGGCAGAGGTGGAGTCTGAGGAGGAGTCCGATTCTGGCGTTGCAAGTCTGGCTACAGCCTACGTTGCCAAGTCCATCTTCAACACTGAAGACAATGACTTCGTCACCGACGCCGATGCTAATGACAAGGACAACTCCGCTCCCACCTACTGCTTCATGGCACGCGGTGCCAAGGTAAACTCACGCACTACTCACTATCAAACATCCAGTGAAGATGACTCTGATTGTGGTTCCAAACCCAGCTACAAAACACTTGCTAAAATTGCAACTGAACAACAGAAAGCTATGGAACATATTCAAAAACTGTTAGACAAAAGCGATGACCTGTTAGACGCTGAAATGACTCGATCTCAGTCCTTAATTGAAGACATAAAAAATCTTCATGTTAAGTATGAGGAACTTGAAAGTCGTCATGAAACGCTCTCAACAACTCATGAAAAGCTTTCCTATGATTATCTTCAAAGGAAGCAAGATCTTGAGAAATTGAGAGCGGCTCATGAAGATCTTCAAAAGGAAAACGAGTCACTTCGCGCCAAACAGATCAGTCCCGCTCAGGAAGGATTTGAACCACCATATCTTAAATGCATTGAGCGTGATAACACTACTTCTGTTGCTGGATGTTCTACTGCTGCTACTGTTGCAATATCTTCAACTGTTGATGTGGTAACTAACCCCTCTGCTGAGGATGCCACTGCTATTGCTGATGAAAATGCTAGGTTGAAGACATTGCTTGAAACAGGGATGTACAAAAGTCTCAAAGGGCATCAGACACTATGTGATGTCCTCAAAAGGCAGATCCTGAACCGAAACCCTAGGAAAGAGGGTGTTGGGTTCGAAAGGAAAATGAATGCTGATGGCTCTTACTGGAAACCTGAGCAGTACCCCAAAACCACATGGGTTGCTGCAAAGGAACCTTCGGTGGATCCATCCACCCTATCTGGCTTCACTTGTGCTAATCCCATTGTCATTGATGAATCCTTTGATGCAAACTATAAACTGTTTAAGAATCAGAATGGTGAAGTGTTTGCCAGGTATATTGGTACTAACTGCAGGAATGGGCCACCTATGAAGAAAGTCTGGGTGCCGAGAAAGTGTCTGGAGAATCTTCCTGTGAATGTCGTCATGACACCACAACTGAAGAAGACAAACCCCAGACCACAGGCTTCATATGGTCCAAAGGCTTCATACAGACAGAGGACTCACCTGAGTCGCACTAACGCAAATGTTTTGCAGGGAAACCATACTCAGGCCTATGAATATGAGCGTGTTTCATCAAACCGCCATGTTCATAAGACCCAGAACTACTCTGCTTATTCTTATGAGTACTATTGTCCACCTGCAAGACTATTTGCTAGGGCTCTAAAGCCAAAGTTCTCAGATGCTGCACTTAGACTCATTGCTTCGAAGCCACCCTTGAAGATGTGGGTGGCTAAGAAAGCTTAACTCTCTTTTGCAGGGAAAGGTCTCCAGCCGAAAATCAAATGCGTCTGAAGCTATTGCTGGGGACCTTAAACATCTTGTAGGGCGCAAGATCAAATGCCCAAATGGTCTTATTATGTATTTTGTTCCTGAGTCGCTTGCTACTTGCCCTATCAGTCCTAACCTCGATCTAAGCTTTCATAATCCACTTGCTCGTCAAATGTTTATGCTTCACAATGCTCTTCGTGAAGCCTATCCCCCTAACTGCACTGTAGGGTATGACACCAGCTGCTTCAGAATGGATTATTGATAGTGGATGTACTAATCACATGACTGGCAAGCGAAGTCTTCTCATGGACTCAACCTTACGTCCATCTGACAAAAGTCACATCACATTTGCTGATACTGGTAAAAGCAAGGTATTGGGTCTAGGTAGAGTTGCAATCTCAAAGGATCAGCACATGGATAAAGTGATGCTTGTTGAATCCCTTGGTTTCAACTTAATGTCTGTCTCAATGCTTTGCGATTTGAACATGATTGTGATATTTGGAAAATATCGTTGCCTTGTTCTAATGGAATCTGACAAGTCTCTAGTCTTTGAAGGGTATCGGAAAGATGATTTGTACATGGTAGATTTCTCAGCAGGACCACAGCTTGCCGTATGTCTTCTTGCAAAAGCTTCAGAATGCTGGCTCTGGCATCGGAGGCTAGGGCATGCTGGCATGAGGAACTTGCATACTCTTGCAAAGAAGAAGCACGTCATAGGCATCGAGGGCGTCAAGTTCAAGAAGGATCACTTATGCGGTGCCTGCGAAGCTGGAAAGATGACGAGGGCCAAGCATCCCTCGAAGACAATCATGACAACGACTCAACCCTTCGAACTGCTACACATGGACCTCTTCGGCCCTACTCACTACTCAACCCTTACTACTACTGCTTGTCTCTATGGCTTCGTCATTGTTGATGATTATTCAAGATATACATGGGTGCATATAATCCTCTACAAGACTGAAGTGCAGGATGTCTTCAGACGCTTCGCCAATCGAGCCATGAACAACTATGGCGTCAAGATCAAGCACATCAGAAGTGACAATGGCACTGAATTCAAGAACACCGGCCTCGACACTTATCTTGATACATTGGGCATCACTCATGAGTTCTCAGCTCCGTACACGCCGCAGCAGAATGGCATCGTGGAACGCAAGAACAGAACACTCATTGAGATGGCTCGGACGATGCTCGATGAATACAAGACTCCAAGAAGTTCTGGCCTGAAGCTATTGATACTGCATGCCATGTCATCAACCGTGTTTATCTTCACAAGCTTCTGAAGAAAACATCCTATGAACTCCTCACTGGTAAGAAGCCAAATGTCAGTTACTTCAGAGTATTTGGTGCCAGGTGCTGGATCAAGGATCCACATCACACTTCAAAATTTGCACCGAAAGCACATGAAGGTTTTATGCTTGGTTATGGAAAGGATTCGCACTCCTACAGAGTCTTCAACCTCTTTCACTATAAAGTGGTTGAAACTGTGGATGTGCGGTTCGATGAGACTAACGGCTCGCAAAGAGAGCACCTGCCAAATGTGCTAGATGAAATTCCACCCAGTGAATCCATCAAGCTTATGGGAACTGGAGAAATCATACCGTCTGAAGTACAGCCTGAAGAGGAACTTATCATCTCTGCACCTGATCAACCTGAAGACAATGCTCAGCCTGAAGACAATCCTTCAAACGATGACAATGATCAGCAAGAGCAAAATCTTCGTCCAGTTCATCCTCGTGTTGCAAATGAAGTACAGATTGAGAAGATAATTGATAGCATCAATGCACCTGGTCCACTCACTCGTTCAAGGGCAACACAACTAGCAAATTTCTGTGGGCACTTTGCATTCGTCTCAATATCTGAACCCAAGAAAGTTGATGAAGCCTTCATGGAACCTGAATGGATTCAAGCTATGCAAGAAGAGCTTCAACAGTTTGAGCTGAATAATGTATGGGAACTGGTCAAGCGTCCTGATCCTCGTAAACACAATATCATAGGCACTAAATGGATATATCGCAACAAGCAAGATGAGCATGGTCAAGTTGTCAGAAACAAGGCTCGTCTCGTTGCTCAAGGATACACTCAAGTTGAAGGAATTGACTTCGATGAAACATTTGCTCCTGTGGCTAGGCTTGAAGCTATACGCATACTGCTAGCCTATGCAAATCATCATAACATCCTTCTGTATCAAATGGATGTGAAGAGTGCTTTTCTCAATGGCAAGATTGAAGAAGAAGTGTATGTTGCACAACCGCCTGGCTTTGAAGATCCAAAACATCCTGACATGGTTTACAAGCTCAACAAGGCACTGTATGGCCTCAAACAAGCCCCTCGTGCTTGGTATGACACACTCAAAGACTTCCTGAAGAGCAAAGGCTTCAAACCTGGTTCCCTGGATCCCACTCTCTTCACGAAGACATATGATGGTGAACTGTTTGTGTGCCAAATATATGTGGATGACATTATCTTCGGCTGCACTAATCAGAAATACAGTGATGAGTTTGGATACATGATGCAAGAGCAATATCAGATGTCCATGATGGGTGAGCTGAAGTTCTTCCTTGGTCTTCAAATACGGCAGCAACGCAACGGCATCTTCATATCTCAAGAGAAATACCTCAAAGATTGCCTGAAGAAGTTTGGAATGCAAGACTGCAAGGGTTATACGACGCCAATGCCTACCAAGAGTCATCTGGATTCTGACGCCAATGGTAAAGAGTTCGATCAAAAGGTATACCGCTCCATGATTGGTTCTTTGCTTTATTTATGTGCATCTAGGCCAGATATCATGCTTAGTGTTTGCATGTGTGCCCGATTCCAAGCGGCACCAAAGGAATCGCATCACTTAGCTGTGAAGCGAATTCTTCGATATTTGGCTTACACCCCAACACTAGGATTATGGTATCCAAAGGGCTCAGAGTTTGATCTAGTTGGATTCTCGGATGCTGATTATGCTGGTGACAAGGTGGATCGCAAGTCTACATCAGGCACATGTCACTTTCTGGGACGATCACTTGTGTGTTGGTCTTCAAAGAAGCAGAACTGTGTATCTCTCTCCACTGCTGAATCTGAATACATTGCTGCTGGATCTTGCTGCGCTCAGCTTCTATGGATGAAGCAAACACTCATAGACTATGGCATTCATCTGAAGCAAGTGCCACTCTACTGCGACAATGAAAGCGCCATCAAGATCGCCAACAACCCAGTTCAGCACTCGAAGACAAAGCACATTCAGATCCGTCATCACTTTCTCAGAGATCATGTCATGAAGGAAGATATTGATATCATTCACGTCAGCACTGAAGAGCAACTAGCAGATATCTTCACAAAGCCCTTGGATGAGAAAAGGTTTTGCAAGTTGCGGTGTGAGCTAAATATCTTGGAATCCTCAAATGTCCTGTGATCATGCACACATCCTAACACTTATGCATGTTGATGACTTAGATGTACAAACACACGAAGTAACGTATATCTTCAACTAATGAAGACTTACAATCTAAGTGTGAATACATTAACGCGGAATTTGACTTCGGAGCGCCACGATAATTGTGCGCCGTGTCTGGGTCTAATACTTCCTATACGGTGGGTAACGCCACCACCAAACTTTTGTTTGGAATACTTTCTGTTGGCGTTACATTTGCAAAGTCTTCGCATTTGGTTTGTCTTCAATGTTAACATGGCTTCATGTTTATCTTCAATATATTGATTTGGTTTCTGTCCTCTACAGCATTCACTTATAGCTATGTCTTCTAGTTGAATCTTTTGAACTAAGTGAATGTGATCGGACCCTAACCTTTCTATGCTCCCGTCTCAAATCTATCTATCCAAATCATATGCATTCTGTTGAAACTGTCGAATGTCTTCTCTGCGTCCTTGTCAGCAGAAGATACAAAGACAAACATTAATCTGTTTTCAATGCTCAATCCTTTATACTTGAAACCCGGAGAAGCGGGAACGACCACCCAACAATCCAGGTGTACGTGGGAACGTGGAACAACCTCCGATGTGTTGCATGATCGCCACGTGTCCTTCAGATGTGAACCTCCAGGGGCACCTGCGTAATAACGTTGTGCCGTCCCTGTCCCTATAAATACACGCCTCACCCCAGTCATTATCTCTTCTTCCACTTCTCTCGCGCACAAACCCTAGCGCCACCGCTAGCCCTCAATGACGCTGGCAACGAAGCGCTTAGCTGCCGCGACCTCACCGACGCCGTCCTCACGCCGACCGCGGACATTGTCTTCTCCGCTGTCGCCATAGGTGTCCTCCGTCGCCAAGTTGGGGCACGGAAGATTGAACTGCTCGGCCTCATCTCCTACTCTGTCTAGCAGTTCCTCGAGTGGTAAATAAAAACTCTTTTTACAGTCTTTTTGATCCGATAGATTCATCCTTTTCAACCACAAGTGGTTTCTGTTCCTACAAAGTTGGATCTATCATGTTCTGCATCTCATAGCATGCCTAGTATGTTCACTTATGCTTCACAAAGTAGTTAGATTCCTCACTTGTACTTATTCGTGGATTCGTACAAATCTGGAACCAACTCTCTACATATGAGTGAATGTCTTCGCACTATGAGGTCAATGTCTTCTAAACTGATTTATCTTCAAAATCTTCTAAGAATGCATATGACCTCTTCCCCTTCCCTCGCATCTCTAATGCTGTCACAGGTACATGTCCGTGGGAGAATCCCTTGGTTCTCATAGTCTGCATTCATTTGCAGAGTTCTTACAGCATCACATAAATTCTCCTGAAGCCAGTTCCTGTCTGACCAGTAGACGGAAGACTTTGACAGTGTTGAAGCCTTTCAGTCTAAACTTCATGGCAACAGAAAAATCAGTCAGGAAGGGCGGCAGACAGCGCCGTGAAAACACTGCTAAGGACCTGCCACCGGATCTCTATGAGTTATACAAGTCAGATCCAGAAGAGACCTATGGAGAACGCAAGAACCGAATCCAATGGATTTGAAGACATTGGGCAGAGGAATGGTTCGAGTACAGATTCATCACCGACGAATATGCTGAGAAGAATGCCATCAAGGGCCCCTGGGGAGATATATATACAAAGGTCTTCAGCCCAAGTCGAAGTCCGAAGCTATTGCTCAAGGCTTCTACCCCTGCATGATTCGTGGACCTCAGCCTGCTAATGCCGACCCATCCTCTCTGTTATGGTGTCGTGAAGATAATCTGTTCAAGCGCAACTATCAGGTTGCAAAGAACTCGGACAAGGAAACAAGAAGTCTTTGGATTAGACTTCAACCCAGGCCCCTCTGCACCACGATGCTGACAGCACACGCGAAGCTGAACCCAATCTTATTGGGCCCTTCTACAACTTAGAAGGTCTCATCACTCACATTCAGGTTCAAGGGGCAGCGTGGACCAACTCGGCAGATGACACTGATTCTGACGAAGCACCTGCACCACCGAAGCCTGTGAAGCAAAAGAAACCAAAGGCTTCAAAGCCCTCTTCTGCACCAAAGGTCTCACGGGCGAAGCCTCTGGCCACTGCACCTCCTGAAAGTCAGTGTGCAGTCTGAAGATCTCTCACGCATCTCCAAGTCTGACAAGTTGAAAAAGCCCATGCAACCATTGGTCAAGCATTGACTCCTGCTGCTGTTTTGAGAAACGAGAATGACGCCATTGATCTGTCTAGCGACGACGATCTTGGCGATGACGCTCTTGAGCAATTGATAAAGAGCAAGCAAGAGGCGGAAATCTTCAATGATCTTCCCCTCTTTGATGTGGAAATCTGTACAAGTTTATTGATGAGTGGTTTGACAGCCCAGACCTCAGTTTTGATGATCTTCAGCTCCCAATTGGTCTCAGCGTCTCCTTCCATGGAGCCATTGCTCCTGAGATGGCTCTTGCACAGAAGATTGTTGAGCTAAAGCACAAGATTGATTATGAAAAGGCTCAGTTCAAGAAGCACATGGCCAAGCTCAATGTTGAAGACATTCAAAACTTCAAGGTCATGATGCATGAGCTCAAGGAGGCATTCCACAAGAAACAAGAAGAAGCAAAAGGTTCTCGTGAGCGCATGAAGAATCTTGCTGCCAAATGTGTTCAAGGCTACAATGAAGCTGAAAAGCGCAAGGCTTTGGGGCGACCATGTATCGACCCCAGAATGGCTGCCAAGAAGAAGAAGAAGCCAGATGTGGCCGAACCAGAAGCATCAAGGCAGGAAGAACCTTGCATTGTCTTCCCGGCCAGTATGACAGGCTCGAAGCCTAAGGTCCCCACAGTGGCTTCAGAGTTCAAGAAAACTAGAGCAGTTGAAGCCGAAGCCAGAAAGCGCAAGACCAAAGCCACCACTGATGATGCTCCACCAACCAAGAAAAGAAAAATAAAGAAGAGAGACCGGGCTGCTTCCATAGAGCCCCTTGTTGTCGAGGCAATTTCTGTTGCTCGTCCTTCCTCTGCACATCAAGAACATCGTTTGGTAGTTCATGAGCCTGCTTCCATAGAGGCTCCTGAAGCTGAAGAGAATCCAGCTGTTGACCCCACCGCAGCTGAAGACATTGGTCATCAAGACAATGTTGAAGATGATGAAGTCCTTCCTCAGATCGAGCACAATTCGGTATCATCGCCTGTTCTCATGAACAGCGAACTCATCAGCATTGGTCGTCCATTGATGCCAATTGCTCAGGATGACTCATGGGTTGATCACCCTCAAGAATCCCCTCGTGATGAAGAAACACCAGTTACTCCCCCACCACAGGACACCACTTCGGTGATTGATAATGAAGACTTGAGGCCCAACCAACTCCATCTCCACAGGCGTCGCCAGCATTTCGCAGGCTTCGCAAAGGACCAAGGCCACAGGTCACATTGTCAAGTGTTCCAGAAGGAGAAGAGCGCCAATCCGTTTCACGCGAAGTCTTTCCTGAAGCCTCTCCTACTGTGAACATTCCTGAATCTGAAGCCAAAATAGCTGAAGATATTCCGGCTGCATCAGCCGATGACCAAGAAGAAGAACCAAGAGAAGAAGAACGTGTTGCTACACCCCCGTCCAACCCTGAAGTTGTTCTCGAGGAGAACGTGTCCGACCCTCCAGCTCCTGAAGTGGAGGTTACCAATACTGAGGCGGCCACCAACATCAACACTGAAGCCAATGACGTTGTCATGGCTGAAGCTAATATGGCGCCTGAAGCTAATGTGGTGCCTGAAGTGAATGCACCTGAAGCCAATGCCTCTGCTCCTGTACCTCCTCCAAGGCCACACACCATCGAGCAAGCATATGATCGTGGACAGCTTGTTACCGTCCGCTGGCCAATCCTGGTTCCTCCGCCTACTCCCGGACCTCAGTTTGCCTATCATGTGGAGCACAGGCCTCGGGTCTAGAAGCCAAAGCCAAGGCTACCACGGTTTCCAGGTACTTCAACTTCACCAGGATCATTTAATCTGAATGGATGCAAGGCACACAACACATTCTTCAATAGTGCCAAGAACCCCTACACAAGGCCAAGAATCTCTTCGGACCGATTCTGGAGTTATCAGCAGCGAAGCTATTATTCATGCATCTTGTACAATAAGGAACGCATCTTCCCTCACATGCATCTTGATTGTGAAGCCATTGCTGGACTGCCATGCCTTGAAGAAGCCCTTGACTGCTTCCGTGATGCGGGTCTGCTCAATTTTGTGACTGCCAAGGAACACTGGAATGAAGAACTTCTGCTTCAATTCTATGCTACCCTCCACATTCGTGGATACAACAGGGATCCGAAGACTTGGATCCTTGAGTGGATGACGGGCGATGTCCATCATGAAGCTAAAGCCCAAGACATCATTGAGCTTACAGCCCTGCCCACTCCTGGCGAATATTATGAACCAGGTTGTCAACAACACCAGAATGCTTTGGAGAGCATTTTTCAGAAGCCAGAGCCAAACATGAGCCAAAAGCTGAGCATGATGAAGCCTCTGCCATGCGACGCTGAATACCCAACGGAATTCTTTGTCGAAGACCTAGAGTATCTGCCCCACACCATTTACCATATCATCAGAAAAACTCTATGGCCTGTCAAAGGACATTCATCTATAGCGAAGCTTGAAGGAGTAATGAAGACTTTGGTTTTCTATATCTTCAATGGCATCAGCTTCAATGCTCAAGACTTCTTCATCAGGCAGTTGGCTGCATCTGGCTCCGACATCTTTGGTCTGAAGTTTTATGCTCCATGGGTAATGCGCCTTATCAAGCTTTACTCTGCCTTCAACTATCAGCCGTCTGCACGCAATCATCTCATATTCTTGCCAGAGGTTGATCTGTCTGTTGAAGCCATTTACCCAGAGCCTGCAAAGGATCCAATTTATCTTCACAATGTTGATCATCAAAGCTTCACCCAGCCCATTAAAGGAGTTCAGGCCATCTCTCGTGTTTATCCCTTGGCTGGCAACACACGTGCCCCTCGCGCCCAAACTGACGCCACTGGAAGCACCATTGCCCAAAGGCCTCGGAAGCGATCTCGTGTTCTCAATGACCGAGAGCTTCTCATCGCTCTACATCAGAAACATGATAAGCATCATGACTAGCTTAAGCATTAGATGCAAAGCCTCTTGGTGGACGTCAATCGCATTCGCAATCTTGCCACCAAGAATGCCTTTGTTACACATGAAACCTGTCGGAGGTCCTGGAAGAGTTTGACATTGCTCACTGTTGAAGCAGATCTTCAAGACGATGGCTTCACAGAAATATACAAGTTTGACTCCACTCCTCCAAGGAATGCTCACTTGCGTCGGACTCCCTCACTTGAAGACTCTGACTATTCTTCCTCAGCTGCAACGGTGAATGCCAGAGTCATAGATGATCAAGATGATGCCACTTCACCACCTCCACCTTCAGCGCGTGTCGACACTGCACCAAGTTCTTCTGCACCACCGGACCTCAACGACGACCCTGCTGCTTCGCCTACTCCTCATGGGAACGAGTAGAAGCTCTATGTCTTCAAACCTTTTTGGTCCTTACTGACAAAAGGGGGAGAAGCATATGAGTTGATAGTCTTCAAGCGGGTCCATATGGGTGGTTGCTATACTTTTGCCAAGTGCTTACAACTCTCGCTTTTGATACATTTGGTTCGTTTTTGAGTTGTAACACTTAAACTTGATGGTCGTCTGCTACCTTTTCGACACTATGTGATGCGATGATAAATTCCGCATGTGCGACGATAAATTCCGCACGAAGTCATTTTGCAGACGTCCATTCTTCATTATGCATGTCATTATCTTCGTTATATCCTTTCATGCATGATGAATTGTCTTCATAAGTAGAAGAGGAGCTCCGCAAGTACAACCTGCCATGTGCATTTGCATTCAAAAGCAAAATACTTATATGCACATCTTCAGGGGGAGCCTTCCTGCCACTTACGAAGACAATACTTAAATCCTTTACAATTTCACATACTTTTATCCCCGTTGAAAACTTCAACCAGTTTGTCATCAGTCACCAGAAAGGGGGAGATTGTAAGTGCATCTAGTGCCACCCCTAGTTGGTTTTGGAGTATTGATGACAAACCTGGTTGAGGGACTAATGTGTTTGTGAGAATTGCAGGATAACACAGGTAGAAGTCCCTCATTTATTCGGTTTTCCTACCGGAGATGACCCCTAAAAATGTATGAAGACATTGAAGACAAAGGTGGTATGTGAAGACATTCACATTGAAGACTATGACAAGAGAAGACATCGCATGAAGACTATGGAGCACGAAGACTAAGTTGTTTCGTTGTTTCCTTATATTCTTTGTTGAGTCATAGGAACCACCGTACTGTTAAGTGGGGTCCAAGTGAACCAGTCAGAATGACTGAAGTGATGCTTAACCAAAATCCTATGTCTTCGAGCGAAGACAATGAGAGCAAATCTTATCCAGAGCTGGATAAGTTAGCTTTGCTTGTAGCCCAAGTAAAGTTGTCGTGTGTGTTTGAAATCTGATCGTTGGAAAACATGTCAGTTCCTTAGTGACCCAGGGTCATTTCGGACAAATCAGGTCGGGTTGCCTAGTGGCTATAAATAGCCCACCCCTTACACCATAAATTGGTTGGCTGCTCAGAGTTAGTGCACGGCTTTTGTTGTTTGAGAGCAACCCACCTCGAAGCCTTTGAGAGAGAAATCCTTGCGAGGACAAAGCCCTAAACACCCAGAGCCAAAGAGTGTTAGGCATCACTGAAGTCTTCCTGTCTGTGTGATCTGAAGACTTATTACACTTGATGACTGTGAATCCTCCAGCCTGTTAGGCATCGCGTTCTGAGCATCCAAGAGTCATTGTGGATCGCTAGTGAACGAAGTCTGTGAAGGTTTGGAAGTCTACCTTGAAGACTTACCAGAGTGATTGGGCGAGGACTGGGTGTCCTTAGCTCAAGGGGAATAAGGTGAAGACGCGGTCTTCTGAGTTAAATCTCAGCCTCCCTAACCAGACGTACAGTTGTCACAGCAACTGGAACTGGTCCAACAAATCATTGTCTTCAACGAGCCACTGGTTCTATCCTTTCCATCTCTTTATTTGCAGTTGGTCCTTGTGAAGTCATTGCCTGTTTGCATTATCTTTTTGTCT
The DNA here is from genome assembly GCF_018294505.1 of Triticum aestivum. Taxonomy (NCBI): domain Eukaryota; kingdom Viridiplantae; phylum Streptophyta; class Magnoliopsida; order Poales; family Poaceae; genus Triticum; species Triticum aestivum. Next base: position 255,298,887 of record NC_057812.1, on the reverse strand, counting down.
TCACTGTGTGACTGCTTGTTCTGATTGGCTTCATACTATCTTCCATCCTGATCCATACTGCCTAGCTGCTATTAGTCTTTGTGCTTTCACTTCATTGAATACTTGACTATGGCTTGCCTAGTGTAGTCTACCTTCTGCTGCATGGTAATAGGTTTATTTCTATCATTTGTCTTCGAAACTCCCATGTTTTGAAGACTTCCTTAAAAATTGCCTATTCACCCCCCACTAGTCGATCACTAGCACTTTCAGATAGGATCAAGAACTCTCATATATTGATGAAAACATAATAGGTTCAGATCTGAAATCATGGCACTCGGGCCCTAGTGACAAGCATTAAGCATAGCAAAGTCATAGCAACATCAATCTCAGAACATAGTGGATACTAGGGATCAAACCCTAACAAAACTAACTCGATTACATGATAAATCTCATCCAACCCATCACCGTCCAGCAAGCCTACGATGGAATTACTCACGCACGGCGGTGAGCATCATGAAATTGGTGGTGGAGGAAGGTTGATGATGACGATGGCGACGGATTCCCCTCTCCGGAGCCCCGAACGGACTCCAGATCAACCCTCCCGAGAGAGTTTAGGGCTTGGCGGCGGCTCCGTATCATAAAACATGATGAATCCTTCTCTCTGATTTTTTCCCCAAAAGTGATTATATGGAGTCAAGGTTGAGGTCGGTGGAGCGTAAGGGGGGCCACGAGGCAGGGGGCGCGCCCAGGGGGTAGGGCGCGCCCCCACCCTCGTGGACAGGGTGTGGGCCCCCTGACGTGGATCTTTCTTCCAGTATTTTTTATATATTCCAAAATAATTCTTTGTTGATTTTCAGGTCATTCCGAGAACTTTTATTTCTGCACAAAAATAACACCATGACAATTCTGCTGAAAACAACGTCAGTCCGGGTTAGTTGCATTCAAATCATGCAAGTTAGAGTCCAAAACAAGGGCAAAAGTGTTTGGAAAAGTAGATACGACGGAGACGTATCAACTCCCCCAAGCTTAAACCTTTGCTTGTCCTCAGGCAATTCAGTTCATAAACTGAAAGTGACAAAGAAAAACTTTTACAAACTCTGTTTGCTCTTGTTGTTGTAAATATGTAAAGCCAACATTCAAGTTTTCAGCAAAGATTATGAACTAACCATATTCACAATAACACTTAGGTCTCATGTTTACTCATATCAATGACATAATCAACTAGCGAGCAATAATAACTTTCTCAAAACAATCATGATATGATATGACAAGATGGTATCTTGCTAGCCCTTTCTGAGACCGCAAAACATAAATGCAGAGCACCTTTAAAGATCAAGGACTGACTAGACATTGTAATTCATGGTAAAAGAGATCCAGTCAAGTCATACTCAATGTAAACTAACAGTAAAGGATGCAAATGACAGCGCTGCTCTCCAACTGGTGTTTTTTAATAAGAGGATGATGACTCAACATAAAATTAAATAGATAGCCCCTTCGCAGAGGGAAGCAGGGATTTGTAGAGGTGCCAGAGCTCGGTTTTGAAATAGATATGAATAATATTTTGAGCGGTATACTTTCATGCTATCTTGATATCTTCCATGCTACACACATTATAGGCGGTTCCCAAACAGAATGGTAAAATTTATACTCCCCCTCCACCAACAAGCATCAATCCATGGCCTGCTCGAAACAACGAGTGCCTCCAACTAACAAGAGTCCCGGGGGAGTTCTGTTTGCAGTTATTTTGATTTGATTTGCATGAAGCATGGGACTGGGCATCCCGGTGACCAGCCATTTTCTCGTGAGTGAGGAGCGGAGTCCACTCCTCTTGAGAATAACCCGCCTAGCATGGAAGATACAGACAACCCTAGTTAATACATGAGCTATTCAAGCATAAAAAATAGAATGTTTATTTGAAGGTTTAGAGTTTGGCACATATAAATTTACTTGGAACGGCAGGTAGATGCCATATATAGGTAGGTATGGTGGACTCATATGGAAGAACTTTGGGGTTTATGGAATTGGATGCATAAGCAGTATTCCCGCTTAGTACAAGTGAAGGCTAGAAAAAGACTGGGAAGCGACCAGCTAGAGAGAGACAACAGTCATGAACATGCATTAAAATTAATCAACACCGAATGCAAGCATGAGTAGGAGATAATGCACCATGAACATAAATATCGTAGAGGCTATGTTGATTTTGTTTCAACTACATGCGTGAACATGTGCCAAGTCAATCCACTCGAATCGTTCAAAATAGTATACCACCCTATCATACCACATCACAACCATTTTAATAGCATGTTGGCATGCAAGGTAAACCATTATAAGCTCCTAGCTAATTAAGCATGGCATAAGCAACTACAATCTCTAATTGTCACTGCAAACATGTTTCTTTCATAATAGGCTGAATAAGGAACGATGAACTAATCATATTTACAAAAACAAGAGAGGTCGAGTTTATACCAGCTTTTCTCATCTTAATAAGTTCATCATATAATCATCATTATTGCCTTTCACTTGCACGACTGAATAGTGTGGATAATAATAATAGTGCACGTGCATTGGACTAAGCTGGAATCTGCAAGCATTCAATTCAAGAGAGAAGACAAGGTAATATGGGCTCTTTGTTAGATCAACAATAATGCATATGAGAGGCACTCAACATTTTAATCAAGGTCTTCTCCTCTCGACCCCAAAGAACAAGAAAAGAAATAAAACTATTTACACGGGAAAGCTCCCAACAAACAAAAGAAGAACGAGAAATATTTTTGGGTTTTCTTTTTAATTACTACTACTACAGCATGAAAAGTAAACTAGCTAAAAAGCTACAACTAATTTTTTGGTTTTTCTTAAGGTTTATCAAACACCCAAGAAGAAAGCACAAAAAGGAAAATAAACTAGCATGGATATTACAATGAAAAAGTATGAGCACTGACACCTAGCATGAGTGTGTGAACAAGAATGTAATGTCGGTGAGAGATACATACTCCCCCAAGCTTAGGCTTTTGGCCTAAGTTGGTCTATGGCCACGGCTAGCCTGGCGGATATCCAAAGTTGTAGCTGGGTCATACTGAGAAGGATCCCCCTGGTGCCACTGGTTGGCGATCTCTTCCGGATTTCACTGATAAAAAGACTGTCGGTGAGGATCAAATTGTGGTTCTGGCTCTGTAGCTGGTGTGGGGTTTCGGTAGGCGTGAATGGCCTCCGGTGGAATAAGGTACTTGCCTGCATATAAGTCAAACAAGGAAGTAGCAGGCAAAGTAATAGTCTCGGGGTGATTTTTTATCAAATATCAGCTTGTACTTAAGCATCTTTTCCTTATTCTTAACGATAAAATCATGTGCTACCATACTCTTATAGTCTAGAAAAATAGGAGGCAGCAACTTCTCTTCCTTCTCATAATGCCTAATAGGTATGTTAAAATGTGCAGCGAGGTGCGAGGCAAAGATACCACCCAAGATGGGGCCCTTAGTACGGTTAAGATTTAACCGCTTTGCAACAATAGAGCCCATACTAAATGTGTCATCACGGAACAAGGCATGGCACAAAATAACAATATCAGGGGCACTAAGGTTGCCACAGTTTCCGCGACCAATTAAGCATCTACTAGCAAATATTGCGAAGTAACGTAAAACAGGAAAATGTATGCTAGTAATTCTTGCATCGGAAACTTTCCTCGTTTCCCCTACAGCAATTGTATCAATAAATCCTTCCACATCGTCACGATGTGGTTCCTCTACGCTGCCCTCAAAAGGTATCAAACAAACCAGACAAAAATCACGAAGTGACATCTCCTTATGCTCATCATATAAATAAAATTCCACCGTAGGTGGTGAGCTCCTAGCATGGAAATGAAAGTTTTGCACAAAGATATTGGTGAGTAAGAGATACTGTTCATGTTGGTCGTGGAGGAAGGCGGTGAGGCCTGCATTCTCAGCCAATTCACAGAAATCGTCATAAATCCCGGCTGCTCTCAAGAAATCATCACAAGGCCATTCACACGGTCGAACCTCCGTGGTGCGAGGGAGATTATACTTGGGCTTCTTGTTCTCTTTACTTTGTTTATCCTTCGAGCTTCGGCTCGATGAGCCCCTCAAAATCTCTTCATCTTTTTCTGAAAATTTCTGAAATTTTTAGTAACTTCAAAATAAAAGTGATCCAGACTCAACAATATTGATAGAAACTACTCCTACAAGTGCCTAGAGGCAATATCATGCATTAAAACTACTTTTGACCATATAAATTTGACATGCAAGCTCAAGAACAGGGTCACCTAAGCAGCAAAAATTTGCAATGAATAAGGCACTGGAACAAAAACTAATTGGACCATTGGAGGAGTCACACACCAAGGAACAATTCCCCAAAGCAGTTTTGTGAATGGAGCTTTGAGCGAGGAGATCGAAAATGGCAGCAAGATGAGCTTGGACTCGGGTTTGAGCTGGCTAGTGATTTTTTGGAAGGAAGAAGGAGTTTGTGGTAGCTGGAATAAGTGGAGGGGGCCCACGTGGGGTCCACGAGGCAGGGGGCGCGCCCTCTACCCTTGTGGGCACGCGGCTGCTCCCCCCGCTGTGTTTTCAGTGCCAGATATTCTCAAATATTCTAGAAAAAATCATATTTAATTTTCAGGGCATTTGGAGAACTTTTATTTTGGGGTACTCTTTATTGCATGGATAATTCAGAAAATAGACAGAAAAATATTATTTTTGCTTTATTTAATATGAATAACAGAAAGTAAAAACAGGGTACAGAGAGTTGTGTTTTCTAAATTCATCCATCTCATGCTCATCAAAAGGAATCCACTAACAAGGTTGATCAGGTCTTGTTAACAAACTCATTTCGAATAACATGAAACCGGAGAATTTTTGAATAACACTAGGTTACCTCAACGGGGATATGCATGTCCCCAACAATAAGAATATCATATTTATTCTTGGCAGTAGGAAGAGGAAATTCAAAACCTCCAATAGTAATTGTTGAAATTTTTCCAATAGAATTAATACTGTGGACTTGAGGTTGTTTCCTCAAAAAGTGTACCGTCTGCTCATTACCATTAACATGAAAAGTGACATTGCCTTTGGTGCAATCAATAACAGCCCCTGCAATATTCAAAAAGGGTCTTCCAAGAATAATGGACATACTATCGTCCTCGGGAATATCAAGAATAACAAACTCCATTAAAATAGTAACATTTGCAACCACAACAGGCACATCCTCACAATTACCGACAGGCATAGCAGTTGATTTATCGGCCATAAGCAAAGATATATCAGTAGGTGTCAACTTATTCAAATCAAGTCTACGATATAAAGACAGAGGCATAACACTAACACCGGCTCCAAGATCACATAAAGCAGTTTTAACATAGTTTCTTTTAATGGAGCATGGTATAGTTGGTACTCCTGGGTCTCCAAGTTTCTTTGGTATTCCACCCGTAAAAGTATAATTAGCAAGCATGGTGGAAATTTAAGCTTCCGGTATCTTTCTCTTATTAGTAACTATATCTTTCATGTACTTAGCATAAGGATTCATTTTAAGCATATCAGTCAAACGCATACGCAAAAAGATAGGTCTAATCATTTTAGCAGAGCGCTCAAAATCCTCATCATCCTTTTTCTTGGATGGTTTAGGAGGAAAAGGCATGGGTTTCTGAACCCATGGTTCTCTTTCTTTACCGTGCTTCCTAGCAACAAAGTCTCTCTTATCGTAACGTTGATTCTTTGATTTTGGGTTATCAAGATCAACAGTAGGTTAAATCTCTACATCATTCTCATTGCTAGGTTGAGCATCAACATGAACATCATCATTAACATTATCACTAGGTTCATGTTCATTACCAGGTTGTGTCTCGGCATCAGAAATAGAAATATCATTGGGATTCTCAGGTGTGTCAACAACAGATTCACTAGAAGCGTGCAAAGTCCTATCATTTTTCTTTTTCTTCCTATTAGAAGGACTAGGTGCATCTATATTAGTTCTCTGAGAATCTTGCTAAATTCTCTTAGGGTGGCCTTCTGGATACAAAGGTTCCCGAGTCACTTTACCTCCTCTAGTTGCAACTCTAACAGCAAAGTAATTATTTTTACTATTCAATTCATTGAGCAAATCATTCTGAGCTTTAAGTACTTGCTCTACTTGAATGGTAACCATAGAAGCATGTTTACTAATAAGTTTAAGTTCACCTTTAACATTAGCCATATAATCACTTAAGTGTTCAATCATATAAGCATTATGTTTCAACTGTCTACCAACATAAGCATTAAAATCTTCTTGCTTAACCATAAAGTTATCAAATTCATCCAAACATTGGCTAGCAAACTTAGCAGGATGGATTTTAGCTTTATCATATCTATAGAGAGAATTTACCTTTACTACCTGTGTCGGGTTATCGAGACCGTGTGTTTCTTCAATAGGTGATGAATTAAGACCATGCATTTCTTCAACAGGAGGTAAATTCTTAACATCTTCAGCTTTTATACCTTTTTCTTTCATAGATTTCTTTGCCTCTTGCATATCTTCAGGACTGAGAAATAGAATACACCTTTTCTTCGGAGTTGTCTTAGGAGTTGGTTCAGGAAGTGTCCAATTATTTTCATTAGTCAACATATTATTCAATAGAATTTCAGCTTGATCAACTGTTCTTTCCCTGAAAACACAACCAGCACAACTATCCAGGTAATCTCTGGAAGCATCGATTAGTCCATTATAAAAGATATCAAGTATTTCATTTTTCTTGAGAGGATGATTGGGCAAAGCATTAAGTAATTGGAGAAGCCTCCCCCAAGCTTGTGGGAGACTCTCTTCTTCAATTTGCACAAAATTATATATTTCCCTTAAAGTGGCTTGTTTCTTATGAGCGGGGAAATATTTAGCAGGGAAGTAATAAATCATATCCCGGGGACTACGCACACAACCAGGATCAAGAGAATTAAACCATATCTTAGCATCACCCTTTAATGAGAACGAAAATAATTTAAGGATATAATAGTAGCGAGTTTTCTCATCATTAGTGAACGGGGTAGCTATATCATTTAATTTAGTAAGATGTGCCACAAAAGTTTCAGATTCATGGCCATAGAAAGGATCAGATTCAACCAAAGTAATTAACTTAGGATCGACAGAAAAATCATAATCCTTATCAGTAACAAAGATAGGTGAAGTAGCATAAGCAGGATCATATTTCATTCTAGCATTCAAAGATTTTTCTTTCAGCTTAGCTAATAGTTTCTTAAGATCACTTCTATCATTGTAGGCAAGAAAGTCTCTAGCAGTTTCTTCATCCATAACATAACCCCCATGAACAACAGGCAATTCATATCTAGGGGAGAATCTTCATCATCACTTTCATCAATATTATCAGTTTCAGTAATTTCATTCTCTCTAGCCCTAGCGAGTTGCTCATCAAGAAATTCACCAAGTGGCATAGTAGTATCAAGCATAGAAGTAGTTTCATCATAAGTATCATGCAAAGCAGAAGTGGCATCATCAATAACATGCGACATATCAAAATTAATAGCAGAAGCGGGTTTAGGTGTCGCAAGCTTACTCAAAATAGAAGGTTAATCAAGAGCAGAGCTAGATGGCAGTTCCTTACCTCCCCTCGTAGTTGAGGGAAAAATCTTGGTTCTTTGATCTTTCAAGTTCTTCATAATGATAAGAAGATATAAATCCCAAGTGACTCAAAGAATAGAGCTATGCTCCCCGGCAACGGCGCCAGAAAATGTTCTTGATAACCCACAAGTATAGGGGATCGCAACAGTTTTCGAGGGTAGAGTATTCAACCCAAATTTATTGATTCGGCACAAGGGGAGCTAAAGAATATTCTCAAGTATTAGCAGCTGAGTTGTCAATTCAACCACACCTGGAAACTTAATATCTGCAGCAAAATGTTTAGTAGCAAAGTAATATGATAGTAGTGGTAACAGTGGCAAAAGGTAACGGTAGCAAAAGTAATATTTTTGGGTTTTGTAGTGATTGTAACAGTAGCAGCGGAAAAGTAAATAAGCGAAGAACAATATAGGAAAAGCTCGTAGGCATTGGATCAGTGATGGAGAATTATGCCGGATGCGATCAATCATGTAACAGTCATAACCTAGGGTGACACAGAACTAGCTCTAGTTCATCAATGTAATGTAGGCATGTATTCCGGATATAGTCATACATGCTTATGGAAAAGAACTTGCATGACATCCTTTGTCCTACCCTCCCGTGGCAGTGGGGTTCTATTGAAAACTAAGGGATATTAAGGCCTCCTTTTAATAGAGTACCGAACCAAAGCATTAACACATAGTGAATACATGAACTCCTCAAACTACGGTCATCACCGGTAAGTATCCCGATTATTGTCACTTCGGGGTTAATGCATCATAACACATAACTAGATTGTTGATGGCGTGCGTTGCCGCGCCCGTCTATTTTAATGTAAAACAGTCAGAATTTATGTAAATATGCGAACATGAAAGCTAAGTTGATCATGTGGAGATTTTAAGATAAATACAACTGTTGGAAAACTGCGAGTATTTCAAATAGGCCGCTTGATGTAGATCGCAACCCATGGTACATATTTTCAAAGCTAATAGGTATAAAATATAGAAAATCGACATGCTAGGGAGGGAGGGGGGAGAGAGAGGGGGAAGGGGAGGGAGAGGGAGAGAGAAAGAGAGATTTATCAATAAACTGCTATGCTGAATTGGACATGTTTCCTGGAAGTGTGGTGAAACCCTTTGCAGCTCCTCTTGTTGTTGTTTGCAGCAACGACATCAGGACAACTATTCATATCTATTAGCTCTTTGATATGGTGTGCTCTTTCCATGACATTGTCCACGCCTTCCTAAGAAAAATACTGCAGATTACAGTGGGGTTAGTCGGAAAAAAACAAAAAAGAACTCATATAGCAGCGAAGTGAATCCAAGAACACAAATGTGAACTGCTTAAAATCAGAGATGCTTATTTCTGCAGGTAAGTTAAATATCTAGAAACTATAATATCTTGCCCTATAGATGAAAAAGCTATAAAGACATTCACGCCTTTCAACATAATTATTCTACAAATCTTAAAGCAAACATATTGAGCAAACTGCCTTTATTTAGATCAAGAAATTTGTCTCATAGTTAACATCATGTATAATATACTGTATATATCTGATTCTTTTTGTGGAAATGTACCACGGAAAAAGGCATGGCCAGCATGACACGACTTGGACGACAGCATGCCAGGGACACCGGTTCAACCGGCCAACTATCGTGCAAAGTTGACAAGTCACAATGGCTACTGTTGTGTGTGGTGGAGGTCGCAGAAGAGGCGCCACCATTTGAGGTCGAGGTCGGGGAAGCAGGACGCTTGCATGACCAGGAGGAAGAAAGCAGACTTCACCGTGTTCTAGGCTTGTAGCTCAACTATGGATACTGCTAACATCTGGAAAACTATATATGTTTAGTTCTTGGTATTAAAAAATCATTAGTTTATTTATTGCTTTGCAACAACACCACAAAAGTTCTAAGCTTCAGGATACTGTTCAAGTGCAGCTTCTCATTTCAGTTTTATAAAGTGAATTTGCTCCATGTAGGGATGTGCCCTTCTAGATAACATGCATTATAAGAAGGTTTTATTAGTATATCTGATCAAATGGCCAGAGCCAATAAATTTGACACCTAGTCAAATTCTGCTCTACCACATCATCCCTCCAGTTACTACATATATTTGCCTATGGTCATTTTTCAATAATGATTTCTTTGCTCCGATATTATTAAGAGTTTCCAAAATGCAACATCAAAGATTGCTTCTAATTGATTAGCATTTGATTCAAGAAACTACTCGTTTGGACAACTGCATGGTTTATGATGATGACAATGACAACTTTAGTTTCAAGACCCTGAAGAAGTGTTACCTACATATATGTTGTCCAAACTTCACATCACATGATAGCGTTCTGTTAGGCCACTAGGATGCGATCATATTGATATTCTAAATCATGACATTGTGTTAGCACTTGTTTACTCAAATATTTGTGTGACATTATACATCAGTGTCATTCCGTCCTCGAATATGGGTCCTAATTTATGCGCTGCCTATATCGAGAACTGTAATCTGAACCTTCAGAATTTTCCATATGGTTGTTCCATGGGTGTTACCTTCTAACATTACAATATTGTTTCCGATGAAGCTAAAACTCCTATGAGATTAGAATGCAATTATGATCTTAGGATTCGGTAACTAATATTTACGACTATATTCGTCGTATTACCCTCCTAAGAACAAGTACCAGTACTCTATACTGTAAATCAAGGAAGTTCTTCGTAACTTTCAAGTACTCCCTATTGTAAATCAAGAAAGGTCTTTG